>NC_089315.1:2816952-3116952 GCF_036669915.1 Pocillopora verrucosa | reverse complement strand
TTTTCTTGGACTTGCTGAATTTAGGTACAGTTGAATTCGGTTTATGTGAACTTTCAAGACTTTTGAAATATATTTGCTTTTATGAAAAAAAAGGATGTGTGGGCTGGAGGTGGAGTGGTCAGAGGTCATTAGACAGACAGTGTCCTTTTTGTTGGTGTGTGTGTTTGTGAGGCAGTGGGTGGGCTGGGTGGGGATAACCAGGCATCAAATGTTGCTCTAGCAGCAAGATATTAGTAACCCTCATCTTTCACGATCATTTACACCATTGTGAAATATTCCTAGCCCATTTCTTGATATCTTTTGTTTTAAATAAAGCGGCCATTGAATTTAATTTTTAACAAAGCGGCCACAATCGTTCTTAATAGAATTTCAAGCCTTCATATAATCTGATTTTCACATATTAATATTTGCTTAATAACCAAAGCGATGAGAGATGAAACCAACAGAAAAACCATCTGAATGAAAAAGTCAACGAATGCCAACTTCACATTTTCTTTTAATTAGTTGTTTAGACTTAGTTCCTGTTTTCCATATATTTATCCCCGTGATTGTAATTATACATATCTCCCGTGATTAGTATAAATTCAAACAGTTTCTTTTTCCAAACTGTTTTTCAGCCGACGGTGTGAAATACGTCGAGACATATTTTAGAAATAAGAACGATGATCTTTCCAAAGTGCCTTCTTGACCATCTCTAACAGGCAGCTTCGAATGAAAAACAAAGCAAAAAAATATTTAGCAATGAAAAATCAAACAATCCATCCTCATTGATTAATTATCAATCTATATATTGCTCTCAGTGCACGGTGTTTCATATTTTGAATAACCGTTGCTAATTTCTTTCTATCTTTTTGTCTTCTAGAAACCATAGTGTTGGCTGCATCTGGAGAAGTGCCCGTAATTCCTCGATTTTTAAAGGTAATCGATCAACTAGCCCAGCCCTGTCAGTTCACGGGTTTAAGTGCGTGTGATTCCTATCTGATAGCCCCGGCTGCATTTCAGTCCTTTTTCCCTCCCTAGGTTCTTTCCTGCTTGATAACCTAACGGTGAAGTTCTCCTCTCCTATGTGATGTTTGTACATCTTCCTCACAAGCGCATGTACCTAAATTCTTTCGACGAACTCTGTTGTAGGCACTAGTCCTATTGGCTAAAAAAATCAGCTTTTACAAGAATATAAAATTCGTTAGCCAGCATCCAGGACTAAAGATTTCCCAATATTTTGGTTTTATCGACTGAGTTAAATCAGTGTAAATCAGCCACTATAAAGAGTTTCTAAAGAGTTAGAATTTTATTCTGACCTAGGGCTAACGATTGAAACGTCAACTTTGAAAAATATTTATGCTGGCCAGTTTACGTTCTCAAACATTCTACGTTAATGTAGTCATTCTACCTTCATTTTATTCTTCAATCAATTAGAATCGAATCTGCAAGTTTAAAATTCAACTTTTCAATGGAGAGGATATCATGTTTCTCTGTGCTGAGATTGAGGGCAAGGTATGGTAAGAGACGAACAGGACAAGCAAGAGTCAAGACTCAAGAGAAGCATGAGGGAAAAGAATAAGCATGGGAAGACATGCAAAGATTTGTCTTGCAATCAATGATTTTGTAAAACATGATTTTTAAAATCTAGCAATAATCAAAAAAGATAACTTTCTTAACTTTGAGTAAATACATAGATTACGTTTCTATGGCGAGGGAATCAGCTCATTTTTGAAACAACCCGAAATCCAGCGTAAAAAACCGGAAAAAATAAGAGGGCGGATCAGTTCGCGCGAAAAAAACTATAGATTGTAACAAAAAATTACTTAGATCTAAATGAGAATAAAATTTCTTGAAATACCAGTTATGACAGTGCAGTTCATTGCACACGAGCAAAACTCATAACCAAAAACTTTCTATTGTTGTTGTCTGTGCTTTCAATTATCTAACACTCAGCTGCCTTTTTTTCTCGCTCCGTAAATAAATAATTTTAGGGTTCACCGTGTTCGGAGTTTCAGAGCGAAAAAATGAACATTTCACGACAAAAAGTACCATCTGGTTTGTGTTATTTTGCCTTTTATTGTCGTCAACGTGAAAGGACGCCTCAATAGTTTTCACCGTTTGCTGTTAAACGGCCAAAAAGTTTTGCCAATAGTCGTAAAAAAGTTAATCGTAAAAAATGTTTATTTTTAATCCCAACGGAATGAAGTGAACTGTTAGCCGTAAAATGGCTGACTCTTACATGGAAAAACGTAACGAACTCAACGAACAAATTCTACATTGCCGCTCTGAACTTTCCAAAATCTTTCCAGCTGTTTTAGTACAATCTATTTATGCCAAAATTCAGGATGCCAATTCTAAACTTTTTAACCATTTGCAACAAATTAAGGCCCAAAAAGTGGACCAACTTATCGGTCCTCAAATTATTCGCGACTCATCGCCTGAAATCCGCAAAACTGCAGTTACCATTCCAGAAAACCCGAATTGGATATCAAATCCGAAAAACCGTGGGTATTTTTTTCGCAAACCGAAAACTTACTGCCAAAGAAACGAAAATCCGCAAACTGATACAGAGACCAAAATCAAAAACCGAGTTTTTCAGCGCAAAAACTGAAAACCTGATCTAAAAAAATGGCCCCAAAACCGAAAACCTCAAAGACCTCTTTAGTAAGGGGAGTAATATAAGTTCCTGTAATGCTGCGTTGATGGGAGAGTAAAACAAGGTAATTTCGTATCATCAACTGAGTTGATAACGTAAATTGGCCATCGTAAAGGGTTTCAAAGCTGTCGCTTTGAGCGTTAGTCCTTCTCCAGAGTGAACGACGTAGGGCTAACGCTCGAAACGTCAGCTTTGAAACTCCTTACGGTGGCTAATTTACGTAATCAACTCAGTTAATAATACTGAATTACCCCTCTTCAAGTAGCTGAGCAGTAGTAGACTTCATTTAACGAAGGTAACTAGTGACCGTAATTACACCGACGAACTCATTGCCCTCGTGGTTCTCCAAAATCATTCTCCAAAATGCTGGTTGAGATATGAAAGGACGTATATTTGATTACATAGAAAGCTTATACTGCCACTCTTATAAAGATCCCTTCCTTACTTGGTAAGTTGCAATATTGCAAACCAAAAAACTAACATGCTACATGTGCATACACTAAGATATTAAGCTTTGTTCACTTTACTAAAATGCCATACACGACGTCCTTTTACCAAGTTAGTTCTAACATGTTGTGTTGAAACATTAATTATTTGATGTGTCTCTGTGTATAAAAACGCATTCGTGCTGAGATATATTTATTACATGTAGTGTGGGTCAGTGAAATCAATTCTTATGTACAAATCTAAAACGACTAAAAATTACTGAGCCATCCCCATGACTACTCTATTCTTCATGCGCAGGCAGCGACGTAACATGTACAGATATGTGAGACGTGGAAAGACAAGTAGTTGGAAGCTGGAAGACATTTGGAAGGTTTTGTAGACACAACTGGCATTCTCTTGGTAGAGAAAGTACAGTTTTTGATGTTCATAACGGTGGAAATAACACTTTTGAGCTCTAGATTTCAATTTTTTTTTCTCTGACGGACAATGCCCCATGACTCCCCTAGTGGAAAGGGGCCCAAGGGTCTCTTCTTCGGGCACAGTCACCTACTACACCACTATACAAGTACTATGTCTTCTAAGCTGCTTATGAAAAACGATGTTTAAACCCCTGACTCACACCTCTTTAGAAAAGTATATAGAGGACACCTACAATGTGGTCAAACTGGAAAGTCCACTGAATGTGTGTTTATTAATGTGAGTGAACCTGTTGAAGATAAGCATCCTAAAAACAAGGAAAATTATAATACTCCTTAGATATAAAACATAGAACAGAAGCGGGTTATTATCTGAGCCGCTGGAAATAAACCTCTATTAAATTTTTTATCATGTCCTGTTTCCTTTGTTTAATTTCATGTAACTGTTTTCATCACTTGGAAATTGCAACGAGTTGTTCAGGAAAAAAGGATGTCACGAGTAGCCTGCCTTTGAGAAAAAAGAATTCACCTTGTGGGCGTTAGATTTCAAACCCCGAAAGTTCGGACATTGAGTCGAGCTCGCAGCACATGTGTCCAAATTTCGGCCTTGGAAATTTTTCTTAAATAACTGCCCACTTTCAAGAAACGTTTCTTTGCTCAAAATTGGCATCTTTCTTTTATCATGCATTTGATGGTGTGTCAAGCAAGTTGTCATTTTGCTGCCGTTGAAGCAGATGCGAAGAATGTTACAGGAAACGTTGCGGCATGGATTAATCGAACTAGTTCTGCGTACAGTGATTTATCTGATGAGGTATTTTCAGGGTGTTTAGTGCGTAGATTTTCAAATAATTCCCCTTCTCACAGGAGATTAGTGCCCACGAATCGCTGTAGAACGTAAGGAAGCCTTGATTCCCACACGGAATTACGTGTCTGGGTGTAGATCTCCTTAGCTTATAAATGTACCGATTTTTTTTTTCTGGATGGTACTTGATCCTTGGAATCAAGTGTAGTGATACTACGGGTGTCAGACTAGTATACTGAAATAGTGCGCTCTAGTCTGGCCAAAGGCATACACCTGTTTCAAAACATAGGCATGCTATGCATGCAAGAGTTACTTTAACCCTAAGCAAGACAATTGCGTAAACAATATTTAACATAATAACATTATACACAAAAAACAGGGTTTTGGATCACGTATTTATTAAAAAAGAATAGCCATACAACTACAATGAAAACAAACATAAGACTCACCTTTCTGATCGTGAAATTAATACCATTCGTACTGTTATCGTAGCTACGTTCCTTGCCATCAAGTGAATCCAACATGTCGTCTTTCTTCACAAGCAGTTTGCATCCATTATAGTTATGTTCTTCAGTCTCACGGTAGTAGTGTTGTTCAATAGATTGCATAGAGTATATGCAGTTTGGTTTCAGATTTCAGATTTTGTTTTTTACAATAAGTGAACGTTTTTCAACTAAGACATTGGCATACTTAGCATACAAGGCATTCAAGGCTTTCATGGCTTTCAAGCGTTCGCGACTCAATCCGTTCCAAAATTACCGCTCAATAACATCTTTCAGTGTGGATTAGCCGCGATTAATACGACTTGTATATGCGTCTGTAAGTATTTTGCGCGTTTGCGCCATAATGCTCCAGGAGATCGCAATCCAAATACGTTGAAATACAAAACAACTGACCAAAGAGTTTTATAAGCAAAATCTCGTGATTCGTCATGTGACCCGGCCCTGTCTGTGCATGACAACGTCAATCATCATCAAGATAACACGCGTGATCAGCATGTGAACACCTCATTGGATCACAGTTAGTTGTCATGGTGTTGAGGGCCCAATGACCTCTGGGTACTATTGCGCAATTTTTCCATTTTGTGGCGGAGGAAAAAAAAAAAAAAAAAAAGACGACAAAAAAACAAAGGCATTTTACGACTGGGCTACCACAGGTATCCCAGTAAAAAGACGATGATGACTTCGATCCGTCAGCTACGACGAACTATCGCTTTGAGACCCTTTGAGCTTGCTTCTTTTTGTCACCAGTGGAACAACGGGATATCCCTCGGGACTAAATGCATCATTCTGTGGCGAGTGTCTCTCTTTTGATATATTTTCAATCCTCTTTCAAAGATATTCCGCCTGCAAAGGCTGTTCAGGAATAATTTCAGAATGTTACTAGAAATCGAATGGAAAATAAAAAATGACATTTCTTCTCTCTTGTTTAATCGACTAATTTAAAGGTCTTGAACGATCTTTCCAATTTCAAAATTTTCTGATTGTATTTTTAATTCCCAATTTCTAATTCCGGGGTTTTATAAATTCGTTCTCCATTCTCAATCGTTTATCCTCGATTCAAAATAATAGTTGCTTCCGTTTCCATTGTCCTAATTTAGTAAAACCAGCTGCGGATGAGAACGGTCATGTTTTGAAAAGTCGACACTTTTCTAGGATAAAATGTAAAGAGCCTGGCCATTGTGATATTCTCTACATTGCTTTTTTAAAGCTTTTCGTGAGTAAGGAAATTCGTTAGAAAGATGGGGACTGAAAGACAGGTCATTATTTATTGCTTTTTGGAGGTTGGATAGTGTGAACCTGATCTCCCTTCAAGGCTCTGTAATATTCTTATTATCTCTTCTCATTGGCAATCTTGTACAGTCCCCCTTTTACGCTGTTAGCGACGACTGATCCTCCATCCCCTCCCGTGTGATCCCACCTACAAACCTTCCACTCCAAGCCCAAAAGTATTAAGAAATAAGGATCAAATAAACCGTTGACTAACTGGTGACTGAACTGTAAACTGTTATTATTTTTCTGTGGTCCAAGGTTTTAGAAACTTTTGGCTATTATATATTTATGTGCAGAATTTCTCGACGCGTCAAAATAGCATTGAAACTCAAGCTTCATTGTTGCATTCTGTTTAGTAAAGTATGAGAAGACTCCGACGTTTAAAGTTTCTCATTGGCCTTTCATTCCCACTGGTGTTCTTGTCAATGGTAGTGTAACATTTACACCTGGTAAGTTGATGTAGATTGAATATAGGGGCGTTATTATATGATATCAATTTTTATATCTGAATATTGTAAACACTAGGAGGGAAGAGAGGCTTATGAATTCCAAGGCTTCCAGACGGGGGTTAATCAGAGGAGAAGCTTTTCGGGAGTGGGAAGGGGGGTAGGGGATGCACAACAGATATAGCTTATATTGTAAGCTATATCCTTTACTACACAAGGTTCTTTTTTGACGCTTTCTAACTGATACTTACTTCGTATAATTGTGGGTCTTCTTGAAGCGATAATGCAATACGAATTAATCTCGACCGACAAGGTTATTGTCAGGGACAGGGACGATGGTCTATGCATTTCTTCCCCAGATCTGTGCAGCTTACCTGCTGGTGCTAAGTCTCCAAAAGAGAGTGACAAAAAGAGAAAATCAAATCTCTTGTCAAAACCAAATTATCCTGTTAAGCCCACCACATACGCAGCGCCATGATTTCTTTGGAAAGTTACTCCCCATGAATATAATGGTTTCCAGTCGAGCACTACGTAATCTTCTTTTCAAAATTTTCGTAGGCTCATTTCAATATACGCTGGCTCTCGTGAATTTTTCAGTTGTTTCAAAAAGCATTCTCTCTTAATTACTTTTGTTATCATCACATTGACTGCCCTATGACAGAATAATAATGATGGTGGTGATCATTATCATTACGATTATGGTGATTTTTAGCAATGTGTGTCATGGTTGGATCTGTTCTTTTCTAGGAACAGGCGAGAGTCGTAAATAAATCTATGTGTTTACATTGTACTTTAATTGACACATTGTTCTTTCATTCTATTCTTCAATCTGTTATAGACTTGAAGCTATAAGGGTAAAGTTCAACTTTTTAATTAAATGAGCGTAATGTTTCTCTGTAGTGAAGTTGTTGGAAAGGTACTCTGGGAGACGAGCATGAGTAAAGACTCAAGAGAAGACGAGAAGCATGAGGGAAAGTAATTTGCTTAGGCAGGGAGGACATTAAAAGAGTCGTCTTGCAATCGCTGATATTGTAAAACAAAATATCAAAATCTAACGGCAATCATTATATCTGCTCAGTAATTTTGAGTAAATTCATGGATTAAATTTTTGAGGTGAGGGAATCAACTCATGAATGAAACAGCGTGGAATCTAAAGTAGGCAGCCAAAAAAAACAAAACAGCAAACAAAAATGGTAAACTGTAGCAGAAATTACTTAGATTTGATTATCCAAGAGAGCTAGCTAAGAATACGGGAAGGTTTGAACCCCTCCCTACACATAATGTTCCCTTGAAAGTCCGACGGTTCAAACACAGATGTAAATAGAAACACGGGAGGACTAATCTGTGTGATTCAGTTATCTGTTGTAGTGAATTGCATAGCGTATGTAATACCAAGCCATTGACCAAAAAAATTTCTTAACTGAAAAGTTTATTGCACAAAAGCAAATCTCAAAACCAAAAATCTACTTGCCTGTCTTTGCTTTTGCTTACCTGACGCTCAGCTGTTTTCTTTCCGGCTCAGTAAACAATACTTTTAAAGTTCACCGTGTCCTATGTTTCAAAGAAAAAAAAGGAACCTTTCGTGACAAAACATCATCCATATTTGTCGCATAGGGCTGTTTGTTGCTGATAAAATAAAAGCGGAAGACTCTTCACTTTTCAGTGATTTGCTTTGGTACATAGCATAGCTTACTTAGGACTCGGTGGTGTGTGCTGATTGGAAAGGAAAAGAGAGAAAGTGGAATTTTCAATTCACCGGAAAACCCCATGAAATATGAATAGTACCAGTGAAGTTCGGCGTTCACTATATGTCGTCATTTCACAATGTCTCAGTGCAGTTAATGACAGCTGCAAAGTTATTATTGCCGACCCGTTAAAAAGTCAATTCCTTGTCAAAAGGAAAACTAAGTAACATTTCTTTACCGAGCTTAACTTTCCATACACGACATTTAAGACGTGATAAGCGCATGCTGTGATCTATTCTCTACTTTTATCGTACTATTTACATGAGTGTGGTAATATTTTATTCCTATCATAAAGTGTGTGACAAATAAAACGCTTTTGATTCCGCCCGTTCCCCATGGGAATGAGAGCGATCAAACTCTTGTAGACTAAATTTTTTTTTTAAATCCTGTTCATAATAAGTCATTTCGGAAAAAAAACTTTTACGATAGCTTCAGCAAGAAAACACTTTTTATTCTCCACTTTCTTCCCTTTTTTCTTCGTATCCATAACCTATAGTGTTTTCTCTGCTTGTCTCTTTTCTTAAGCTCTAAATGGTGAAATTTCAGTCTTAAAACCTGGAACAAAAGGAAGAAAGCGAGTGGCACTACAGTGAATAGAATATAAGAACACTTTTAGTTCACTGATCGTTAACCATTGGACTAAATTCCTGTTAACTGCTTTTGTATTGTAAGTATGATCATGACTGTCCCTCAAGAACAACTGTTTGGAATTCAAATATGTTGTGTGTATAAACTTGCACAAAAATCGATAAAATAGGAATATTCTATGAAAGGTAAACTATCAGGAACTACGACATCTCGATGCATGCATTTACCTTTGACTTCGAACGGGACCGGACATAAATTCGATAACAAAAAGAGCTGTTAAATTTTCATCGTGTGTGCATGTATTCATGCATGTTTTCTTTCCTTTCGGTCAAAATCTCGAATAAAGTTTAACTTCAGAGTTTTCTTTATCTTAGCTATATCAGCCAATTTATCCTTTCTATCAATAGACGCGAATATAAAATTGTTGTCACTGTAAAACTTTTTAGGCTTATTGTGAGCATAAAACATACTGTTAAACAATATGGCAGCTCCATTCCGCAATTAATTATAGCTGACGTTTTCAATATCAGCGTAGCTACCAAAATGACTTTATCAATGGCATACATCGCGATATCATACAAACTCCACCGATGAAAACAAAAACACCTTGCCTAGACTCAACCCTCTCTCAAGAGCTGTCAGCTTCAAGCTATTACCAACACTACATGATTATGTCCTCGCCATCTGCGTTGTCAATCCCGTGCTGGTAGTCTTAGCCATACCGGGGGCATGGCCTCTTGCTGGTAGTTATTCCCAAATTCTCTGCTCTCCGAACTGTCTTTAACATATGCATTTTCTCGTTGCTCTTAGCGACGGTTTGGTCGGTTTAGTTGTCCAACCAGCTTTTTTTGTTTACATTGCTGGCAAAATCAAACTGGTTTTCTACTGCAGTGCTCTCGTTTTCTAATCTTTAATGTTACTTACAGAGCATTGAAGGTATAAAACGACGAACGACGATTTTTTTCTCCAATTAATTCCAGTTTCATTGGATTTAGCCATGTGTTAGATATGGCATTACCTTTCAAGATATCTAAGATAATAAGGCGTCACGAATGACAAATTCACACGCACAAAATAAAGTGAACATCGAGATTCACGCGGGCGACAACAACAGCCAAAAATAAATTGGACGCAACAGCCGCAAACTTTGAACACACGCGAGACGCTTGAGTGCTTTGTAATTCGTTACTCATGACAACCCCCCTGATTGATATCGTGATTGAAAATGATGCATTGTATCATTATCTGTTACACCTTCTAGCCGAGACTGTGACATTCCTCAATTCATCCCGAGTCTCATTTCTTTACAGCTGGCGATGTAAAAACATAGGGGAAAAATCTGGCTCGTTGTATAAGGAGCAAAATCTTTACCCTCCACTAGGTTTATCAGTCAACGAGGGAATGGACAGAAAATATTCACCAGACACAGTTACTTAAAGACAGAGAAAGAATACGCCTGGATCTGCAAACTTAAAAATCTGCCACCGAATGAGCTTCTTTAAAGCAAAAGATTGAACTAGACCTAGAGACCGTTAGCAGCTATCAACAAATTTAGTCACGCCAGAAGAACAAAAAAATCGAAATGAGAGATTTTTACAAGTATTTAACGTTTAGAAATGGAAGTTCTTTGTCCAAATACTGATCTAAAATTGGATCTTTTAAAATCAGTTTTAAAAAAAACAGACTCGTGGTGTGAGACTCGTGCTATGAGGCTGAATATCTCAGAACTAACAAAAAAAAAAAGTAAAGCCGAGTGTATTTAATATCAATGGTACAGCCCGGTCTTTGTCCAAATTTAAGGTGATACGCCATTTGAAGTTTTTATTATATGCTTCAAACGAATAAAGGTTTGACTTTGTATAAAAAAAAAAAATTCAAACAGAGCAATTAGTTCAATTACGTCGGCAAACTGATAGAAAGTGTGCTTTATTGCTTAAATATATATGGTGCGTCAAAGTCAAATATGCTCGAAGGTGCGAGGAATCCTACTTCTTAACTAACCAAAAAAATTTTTTTTTTACTCAAAAATAACCTTGATATAATTTTCAACGTTTTTTGTTGCACTTTAAATCAGAGATCAAAAACATTATGCATTGCATTTTGAAGAACACAGCCTTTGTAGGAGTAGCTAGTGCCTTTAGTTACAATGAAATGTCACCCAGAAGTCTCACAATAGCCAGAAAGATTTCAACGAAAGCTTTAGGCGTTTAAGCCACCTAGAGCAAGATATTCATGAGGCATAGTAAAAAAGTTTTAAGACAAATATTTCGGGGAAGTTCTTCAGTTGCTTTCTTCAATCAAGTGTGAAAGTTCATCGGATGTTCCTGTTCTTGTGACCACTCTATTCTTGAGACGTGATACTCCCTGACGAAGGAACCTGAAACATCGGATCGGCTTGAAGGTAACGTACCGCCAAATTGACTTCACATGTAGAATTCCGTTTCCTGTGAAGTAGAAAAAAAAAGACGGAGTTCATCATTTATACATGTAGTTGAAATCTTACTCGAAAGCGTTAAAAACGGTAAGGTGTTCCTTTTTTCTGAAATTTGTCTTTATTTTCGCTCTTGCTAAGAATGTATGGACATGCCACGCAGTCGGCAGCTGTAGTCCCAGGACTTCGCTGTTCAGAAACAAATGTACCAATGCTGCATCTTTTGCAATCATCTTGTCCCATTTCATCCTGATAAATGTACCAATGCTGCATCTTTTGCAATCATCTTGTCCCATTTCATCCTGATAAAAACCCCCTGTGAAGATATCATAGAGCATGGATACGGTTCTACGGGTGGATTATCTGAGCATATAAAGGAGAATCAACTATTATATTGAATTATCAAAATTATTGTTGGTTTCCAATTCACTTGTGATAAAAGAAGTATACCCTAGAGTAAGCCATAACACAGTATACCAGCATCGTTTAATTGCATAAGACATCTCCAAAGTTAAAAAAATACACAAAGGAAAGAATAATGACTAGATATAATGATCTAGCCAGACAAATAAAGTGATTCCTTATTACTTGTCTTTTTACGATACTTATATCAACGATAAAGTAATTGTTTCTTCTCGTTACCTGCAGGACACGGTAGACAGCGGGATCCATCAGTACACGAGTAGGTACCAACTGGACATAGGCTGCAATTTGCACAATAGATTGGTGCACTGTGTTTTTCGCGGGATGTACAGTCATGGCACACAAAACCTGAGCGTGTAAAGCATGAACTGAAGATACTTTGGTAGTGGTCCAAAATGACGTGCAAAGATGTCGTGGGAGCACACTCACTGAGGATTGATTGGGCAATGACAATGAATAAAAAAACTAGGTTGAAAACAATGTCGTGATTTTACCGTGAAGAGATCAATAGCCAAAGCTGACGGCACTGATAAGTCTCGGCAAGTTGAAATGACCAAGATCAATAGTTGTTTTAAAAGTTGATTACAGTTTTTTTTGGGGTTATTTTCATACCTTCTGTAATGGAAAGGAAGAAGAAATCTGTGAAATGCTAATTGAAAAATGTTGACAGAATTGTAGTCAAAATAGAACGTCAGTGCAGATGTTTATCATTCTATAGCGAGAGAAGAAAATGAAACTTAAGGCGTACTTACATTTTAGACACATATTTATCCAGAGGCAGCTGACGAAGATTTTTACACGTCAATGCCCTGTACATAGTTTGTACAATAAACTGAATTTAAAACTTTTGGGTATAAATACTGACGTGATTTTGGTTAATAGAATTGTGGCAGGTGATATCGTCGCCACCGCATACTCGGGTTTCCTTAGCTTTAAGGGTTTTTAAGCAACTTGTTTGGAAGAAAATCCATCTTCTTTTATCTACCCTACCCCCCCACTCTCCCCCTTTTTTTTTACTGGATAATGAAAGCTATTTAAGGTTAAAAAAAAAAAAAAAGACCGGTTCGAGAAACTTTATACGTATACCAATATAGCCAAGAACGTGAAGCCGTAAAAAAATTAACACAAATTCGACAAATGTAACGTATATATATATATATATATATATATATATATTATGCATGCTCACTATTATTATGCATGCTCACTAGGTTTTCTAGTTTGAGCACTCTGGCATGGCTTAGATGATACCACATGTGTGAGATCACTTGGGGTGGCTATATAGCCTTACCTCCATCCTAGCATCAGCACTGCACTGATGAGGCCCAGAAGGCCGAAACAGTACTGTCTGCAGTTAGTTATATATATATATATATATATATATATATATATTTTGTGGGAGGAAGAAGACAAATAAACAAGCCTGTTTCGTAGTTGCGGTACAACAGCTCAAGTAAAAGATGTAATTTCTGCCTCAGAGAACAATTCCTAATCATCTGCCGACCCGAACTATTAACACTAAACAAACGTGATGAACTCGTGTCTTCCTGCCGCCACAGAAACAAAGCCCTCCCACGCAACAACAAAGTTGTTTAATTTCGCGCTGCGTAAATTAGATTATATTGTATATAGGCGATGATAAAGATTACTCTCATTAAATCCCCTGATGAGTGGGCAATCACGAAACAGGCTTGTAGGGATGAACTTGTACTTTATTTGTCTTTTTCCTCCCACAATATATACATCGCTCTGCTCCTGTGTATTGAGCACTGTTTTACGAAAGTCAAAATTTTACACTTTATATGTATATAGCTTTTAAGCCATACGGCTTGACTTACACTTGGGTTCCATTTGCCATTCCGTCGAATATTCCGTCTGGTAATGAGTTTAAAGGATTATCAAAGATGGTTCTGAAAATGAAGCGCGTGTATACCCATTAAACAAGATATGTTATGCTAAAGCTCCTGATATGGGGGTGTGAGTTTTAATTATGTGTATGACATCTACTGACACCTTAACAACCGCTAAGAAAAAACAATAAAACAATATAGTTTGTTAATGTATCACATTCCAAGTTTTAGCTTCAAAGGAAATCATTCTATTCTTCAATTTACTCACAACTGGCTCAGGTCGAGTCTGTCAAAAGTCTCCTTTTCAATGTTTGTAATTGCATTACTGTGAAGAAACCTACGGGAAAAATTTATTTGGTTGAAGCAATTATCCACTTGCGCAACAAACATAAAGATGTCGTATATACATTGCAAACTGGAATTCGGAATAAGGGTATGAATATTTGAGGGAATTTCAAAGCCATTTTGTTAGTTCTCAGCATACTTTACCCTCGAAATTGGTTCTGGTTATTCCCATATTACGCTGATAATCAAATAACTATCAAAGTTAAAAAAAATAACAAATTTTGATTTAGAGAAGGAAGAAAGAAGGAGATAAAAAAAAAATTCTCTAATCAACGGCAACTGTTATTTATTTTAAAAACAGAAACACGTATCATCTTTTACTATATATTTTAAAATAAAAACAGGACGTGGGAACAACTCCACGTGATTTCGAAATACGAGCAATTACGTATTTTTTTTAAAAATTATCATTGTGTTAACAGAATAGATATGGTAGTAGGCTTATCTAGAATACCAAGAGAGAATAGCGGATAACACGTTATCCTCTCTTGACTGTGCACATGATACAGCATTACCGGAAATCTCAGAACCAAAGTCTATTCTTACAATGATTTCAGGCTGGGAGTCTCATCAAAAACGTCTTTGGCAATAAATGTAAGTTTGTTTTTGATCAGCAGTCTGTAAAATAGAAAGAATAGCAAACTTCTGACTTATATGGCAGACGATAATGGACATGACGTTACAAATGTGCCATCTATCATAGTTACATAGGTAAATGAATTAAAATTTAAAACAATTATTTATTTCCTACATTTCCGCTGGTAGATTGCCCGTGGACACTGGAAATGTGGATCTTGTTCAATACATTTTTGTGAAATTAATATAACCTACGGTTTTTACGAGGCTATGGCAACACTGCGTTTCCGAAATTTTGATGAAGAGGATATATGAAACATTTTGATGTGCCTGAATCTATGAAACAATGTTTGAATTCAATGTAAAGCTTTTAAGTTGCGAACTTATTAGAGGTTGAGAGGTTTTTTTATCATTTATATTAATGACTAAAAACCCTTTTACATGAAGCACTGCGACTCTTCTGTTTCCTACACTACAGTGGACGCACTGCTATAGTTTGCTATTCTTTTACTTTTAGTAAAAGCAAGTAACTGGTGATCTATCGCTGCCCATCAGACCTCTTACCGCCGTTTAGCTTGTAGGCAGGCTCTTGTGTTTGGGTTTCGCGTGGGCTTTCAAACGAGTGAGTAACGAGCCGGCAGGGGGAAGAGGAAGGGGTAGTCTTGAAATGGGAGCCTCCCTGCGAGGCATTGATTTTCGAATTTGCTTCTTTTAAACACGAACGCTCCACAACGAAGCATTCTGATTGGTCAGGAATAGCTTGTAAATTACAAAGGTTTCAATGGAAATTACGACAAAAAGTACTCTTTTTAATGCCCAGAATGATTGAAATTACATTTTTGAGCTCTGGATTTCAATTTTTCTCCGAAGGACAATGCCCCCTGGCCCCCTCCTCTCCGAGCACATGATCTACTACGCCACTATACACCTACTATACCTACTACAATGTTCATGGAAAACTTGAACGTTATTCAAAGCCCTGACTTACGCCTCCTTAGAAAAGTATACAGAGGACAGCAGGTAATTTAGTGTTAACAACTGAGTTGAAAACGTAAATTGGCCACCGTAAAGGGTAAAAAAGCTGAGGTTTCGAGCGTTAACCCTTCGTCAGAGCGATTGGAGGAATTGTGGCTTGTGTGTGGGTTTATATGCAGAAGGTGGAGCTACGCTATTGGAGGAAATATGGCGACGAGAAAACAGGAATAAATTAGTTGAATAAAAAACGCTCGTTGATTCCGTGGGGATTAAGGGTGCCAATTTGCAACATAAATTTTTGTTCTGGTGTTTTGCGGCTTCCCGAACTGCCTAGATGTTAGGAGAGGCCGCAAACTGCCATATGCTGTTTTGAATGATTAGGGAGATTAAAGTGTCTGGCAACTGGTTTGGATGCGTCCTTGTCATTTCTTTCCACTTCGCGAAGGTGTTCTCGGAATCGGTCACCTAGTCGTCTTTCTGTAAATGACATTGGCGGAGGTACAAATTCAGTGATCAGTGATCTTAATGGATCTCTTGGGTCCCGATATTTTCTCTACGTTATGAATGAAGGGACAAGTTTTGCATCGTGAGCGAGCGCATTTGAAAGTTCCAGATTGGTCATTAGTTTGAAATGAACTTCTGACCAAAAATTTGCCTATGGTTTTGTCACGTTTGAATGAAATAAGTAGGAGTTGCGGAAAGATAATGCCAGTCTCTGAGTCATTTTGGAGTAATTTAAAGTTTTTAAAAATGATAGATGTAACCGGGAGGTTGTGAGGGTATGTAAGAGTGAATGGAATTCGGTCAGTGTGTTCCTTCTCAGCCGTTTGTAGTGCTGACTGTGGATCAATTTGTTGGGCCCGGTGGTGCCCCGCTTGAACGACAGAAACAGAATAGCCACGTTTATCGAAAAACTGGCACACTGCCTCTGTTTTTTCGAAAAAATCAGAGTCGCTACATAAACGACGAAGTCTGAGAAATTGTGATAAATTATCGAAAAACTGGCACACTGCCTCTGTTTTTTCGAAAAAATCAGAGTCGCTACATAAACGACGAAGTCTGAGAAATTGTGATAAAGTATCGAAAAACTGGCACACTGCCTCTGTTTTTTCGAAAAAATCAGAGTCGCTACATAAACGACGAAGTCTGAGAAATTGTGATAAATGTATGGAGTTCTTGACGTGTGATGGATGTGGCATTGACTAAAAACTCGACGTTTGATTAAACCTACGAAAAGATTGGCGTAGCTGGGCCCCATTTGAGTACCCATGACAACGTCATTAGTTTGTTTGTAGTAGTTGCCACCGAATGAAAAGCGATTAAGTGTGAGTACTAGTTCGGCCAAACGGAGTAGTTATTCAGAGCTAGGTTCCTTAACAGTGCGGTGATCGAAAAAACGTTGGAGGGCCCGGAGACCTTCGTCATTGGGAATGACAGTATAAAGAGATATTATATACATAAATACAAGAAAATAACTTTGTTTGGCCGAGGAAACTAAAGTCACGAAAAATTTCAATTGCGCGTGTCGGCTGTCCTTAATGTAAAATGGTAAAGTTTTGACGATAGTTGCAATAATTTTGTCTAAATAGCTGGAAATAATTTCGGTGGGACAACTGCAGGCAGAAAAGATAGGTCGACCTGGATTGTTAGGTTTTTTTTTTGGAAATGAGAACAAAATTTGAGCCCTTACTGAGAACTGATTTTTCTGAGTCGGAAAGTAGTAAATTTTCGGGAATTGTAACTACAGTTTTGAGGTTTTCAGGCGATGAGTCGCTAGTAATTTGAGGGCCGATAAGTTGGTCGAGTTTTTGGGCTTTAATTTCGTGCAAATGTTTAAAAAGTTTAAAATTGACATCCTGAATTTTGAAAATTTTTACCCTTTGCGGTGGCTAATTTACGCTTTCAACTCAGTTGTTAACACTGAATTACCTGCTCTACTCTCCCACCGACGTAGCACTACAGTTTCTTCAGAAACTTACCCCCTTTACATAGAGGACACTTACAGTGTGGTCAAGCTGGAAAGTCCACTGAATGTGCGTCTGTTAATGTGAGTGATGTTGTTGAAGGTTAGCACCCTAAAAACAGGGAAAAATCAATATGTGTGTGAGTCACACAACTTAGAAAATGTATTGTGAGAGAGTTATGGGATATGGGGAGATTTGTCCACTGAAAAACAAATTAATTTTTGGAACCGCTTGACCTTTTCTAACAAAAAGCTTATACTCTTAGGAGGTTTCCAGGAACCTTTCGGTACCCGGCAGTCTGATCAGAGGTATGCAATTTGAAAGTGTCGACAATCAAGCACGGAGAGTGTGTCCACTGAAAACCAAATTAATTTTTGGAATCGCTTGACATTTTTAAAAACAAACATCTTATATTCGTTAAAAGTTTGAAAAAACCTTTTAGTAGAAAATCTTTGAAATTTCTGTCTGCCGGGCATTTAGTCTATTTAAGACCATGCCCGGTTGCAGGGCAGTTAATGGGATTAGAAATTCCATTTCAACCCGCCGATCCAAAAAGAAAAACAAAAAAACAAAAAAACAAAAAAAAACAAAAAAGCAAAAATTGATTGCATAGCATGAGTTTATTTCCCTCAACTAGCATGCACAGTCTTGTTAAAGCGAAGAGCCTTTTGATGTTTTTCATGTACTGCAGCGCAAAATGGGAAGATCACACACAAACCCAACAATTTGAGTCGCTTCATTACTTACGATCTGAAGTAAAACGAGAACCGTGGGAGCAAATCAAGTTTTGGCTGATTGAGTAAATTAAATTATCTGATGTAAACATAAGCTGCCGGCTAGATCGGTCACTAACACCTTTGCGGACGAAAATAATTCAATTCTGTGCTTTTCTGTGCTGAAAGTAAACTCACTGAAAGTACTGCTTCCTATATTAAATTGCCATCGGTCAAAAACACTGAAAGACCTAAATTCATAAAATGATGTCATTTTCTGAGTAATTATTCTTCTTGGATAACGAACATAAGGTAAGATCGGGTCATGGTTTGAACTAATGGAAATAAACCTCCAGGAAAACTCTTTATGATGTCCTAATTCAAAGTTTTCATTTTAAGGTAACTAGCATCCCTTGAAAATTAAAAATTGGTAACAATGGGTTGCTTAGCTAAAATGATATGATATCACTGGTGGTCGACCTTTGAAAGAAAAGAATTCAAATGATTTCAAACATTTTGGTTGCAAATAACAAGGACTGCATCATAAGATCAGAAGGTTATGAAATTCGGTCCTCACTGAGTTACATAACCATCAGTTGTTAAACAACGTTTTAAGAGAAGGAGGCAATCTCGACCCGATCATGTATTATTAAATGTAAAGTTCATTTGCTACAAGGTTTTCCCGATCTACTTACAGAATCTTTAATTGATCGAGCCCATTAAATATTCCATCTGGTAATGACTTCAATTTATTGAATGACAAATCACTATGGAGAAATGAGAAAAATAAAGTTATCGAAAATAAAACATAAGCGAAAAAAAAAGCAATCGATTATGAACTCTTTAATATCTCTTGAAAAACCCAAGGGGAGACATAACAACGGTCGGATCAAAAAAGGTGCTACAGGTAGATTCATCCTCAGTTAAAGTTATCTGGAAATTTCTCCTTATTTTCTAAGTCTTTTTAAAAAAGTAGATCTTAGCGAAAATTGAAGGGACAGTTGCATTTTCACGTCTTTCCTTTGTAATAGAGGAAATCACGATATGGAAAATATGGATACACAGTAAGAGTGACTTCTTTTATATGTAATACTATCAAAAGACAGCCACAGAACGAACACTCCACTTTGTTTGTAGCTTTGGTTACTCACAGGCTCCCTATTACGAGAGTATTGTGAAATATGTTCGGTGGAAGGTGATCGATTCTATTGTTAGACAACAATCTACAAGATTAAAACAGCATTTTCAAACGTTAGTAGAGCTGGTGCACACTTGAATATAGGCATCCAAAGAAAAGGTAAACCGGTTTCTCGGTAAATACCCCCCTCCACCCACTTAAAAAAAACCAAACAACCAAACAAACAAAAAATGAAACATTCAGTTCAATAGGGAACAAACGCTTACAGGTTATAAACGTGTCCAATTCCAGAAGTGGCAATGCTTGATAAATCTGTGATCTGATTCTCTTGTAGGTTTCTGAGAAGAAAAAAGAAGAGTTAAGAGCAATTAAATTTGACAGTCCCCCGTTCTAATGACGATGACGTTCATTTGTCATACTAACTGGATTAATACAAGGTTATTACTAGAATGATAAATATTTCTTTTATTTCTTAACACCTGTCTGTACATTTAAAATGATTTTATAGCTCACCCGTGAAAGATATTATCTACATTCTGAGATAAGATTACTTCCCATGCGTGACAATAAAATGACTGCTATATCAAAAGATAACAGTTACCAAGAAATTTTAATCTCTTGTAGTTACTTACAAGGAACTTAAAGTCTTAGGACCTGTCAAATCTGGTACAGATGTCAGCTTATTATTGTCCAACCAGCTACAAGATCCAGGCAAACGGAGAAATACGTATTAATATATAGATTTAGCCAAGCCTAAAAGCGGAGCTCTCGTTAGTTTATTTTCTAGCCCCTCGTTACAATAAAAACTGTGATAAAACTCCTCAGCACTGACTGTAGAAGAGTTTCTTCAAGGGGATTAAGAGGTGGGGGGATGGGGAGGGAAGGGAAGAATTGGCGAGGTCTGGAATTCTCAGAACTTGCGGTAAAACGCATGCTAGTCAGCGGTATCTTCAAGCAGCTAAGGACTTCGTTGTAGTTTCTGATGTTTTGAGCAAATTTTCGAAATCGAAGATAGAGAATCTTTTCTTCTTCAGAGGAAGTGTGCGATGTCAGCATCAGTTGAAGTTACATACTTTTGAGCACGAATGAAAATTTTGGTTTAGGAAAATGAGCTAAAATTGAAAGAAACGACTGTAAACTACTTCGAGTTGGACATCAACAGTCGAATGAAGAGTATAGACGTGATACCAGTGAATTAGTAAATCAAGACGCCAGAATCGTATGGGCTTCTCTTATATCTTCTCTTGAAGTTGCCAGGTATGACTGCTTGCGCCATAATTTTTTCCCTAACGATTCAACCACCTCTGTTTCGTGTAAAAATTAAAAAGAAAAGTCATTTTCAACTTATGTTTGAACCTGTAATTTCTTAAAACTTTTCCCGTTCTTGCTTTTATTATTTCATGTTTTCCTCTGGCTGGAAATACACGGCGTCTTTTTGAGATTCTTTCTGTTATTTGATTCGGTAACCTCTGTTGTAACTTCTTATAATGTAGGTTTCTTTAAGCCAACTGGCCATTATCTCAGCAACTGTAGCTAACGAAATTCGTCTAACATGTTTCTTGCACTGCAAAGGGTTGCTTTAAAAGAAGACGAGCTAGAGCTAAAATTTCTAAAATGTTGTTATTGGCTATATTAAACGGGTTGAAAAGTTTTAGATGGTATTTTCTCATGTTTGAAAATAGTCGAATTTACTGGAAGGTAGAGTTATTGCAACATGTTAACATGAAATACGACGATAAATTTTACTGATATGTAAAAATTTTTCATTTGACTACCTACTGGCAAGTAGTTGTATTATATTTCAACCCAACCATTTCTACAATTTGTAAACGCCATTGCAAAATAATTAGTCAGGGAAACATACACCATGTTTGAAATGTCATGTCTATAGTAAGCAAACAGGAATGAGGAGGCTGTATATGGGAATAGGCTCTCTTGTCTGTTTTGTTAATTTACTAATTGCTCGTGTTGCCAATGTTTTGATGAGGTTGGGCTGTCAAGGTAAAGGAACTGAGGATTTTAGTAGGCAGTGACTTTTTTCAAACCTTGAAACCATCATCGTGAAAGCCATACTTGTGCCTGGTAACTCATTCTTATTCTGTTAAACTAGTTTTGAGAGGGATACAATGTTTTATTACAAATATTTGATGCATAGGCTGTGCACAAATATTTAATTTAACCATACTTTTATAGCCAATACCAATCCCTACACATGATGAAATGTCAGTAGGATCAGTGGAAAAATGTAACAAACATCTGCAAGATTTGATGTAATTATTTTAATTACATGAATATTAACTGATACTAGGAGATCTAAGAATATTCAAAAGAATGTAAACTTTGTTGGAAAAATTAGAAATCAGCAAAGGCTATTTTTTTAAATAACAAGATTCTTAGAAAAAGAAATGTGTACTAGTGAAAAAAAGTTAAGCAACCTTTTTACCAGTTTTGTATGTTGAAAACACACACACACATGTAGATTTCTTATAAACCTGTAGTTCAAGCCTACCATGACTTCAAAATTTTCATGCACACCTCAAAAGGAAGAAAAATAAATTTCAAGTTTCTATTTAAATTAAAAGGGGGATCATTGCTTTTTCAGTTTCCCACCCTTTAAAACTCACATACCTTGTTACCAATTCCTTATATCAATGTTTAGTTTGGGTATGAGTATTGGTTAGAAACACCATGTGCATTAGTGAAAGCTTGAGCAAGAGTGTTTGATGCAAATTAAATAATAAAATTACATGTTACAATGTGGCAACTTACACAGCAAAATTATATAATCACACAATTCCAAACAAAGTAAGTCAGGTAATTGACTAACCTGCTTCAACTTTTGAGGGCTTGAGGTAGAAATAAGTAAATATGGTTAACAGTTACAACTAATACAAAGTTGAGAGTTTAAAAGCTAAGAGATATACATTACAATCATCAAATCCTATGTATTTTAACAAAAAAGGGTCAGTTACCACTAGAACTTCTCCCAAACATTTATACTTACAGGAAATCATTAATTTTTGTCACTAGGTGGTAATGTACCTTACAATAGTTCTACTGACACAAATGCATTTTTCTAGTTTCCTCATAGCTTATGATTGTACAGGTCATGTGGATGGTTCCTGCTTGGTATTTACCAAATGCTCAAGTTTCAATAGTAGTGACCTGATTGTTACAGTCAAGTTCACTCCTTTTTGAGGCCATCTTCAACGTGATCCTGTTACATATGAAAACATCGAATGTTACTCACATAATCAAATACTTGCTTGAACCAAAGTTAAAATTTTTTTGATAACCTGCTTCCTTTAACCCTTTAATCCCTGATAGTGACTAGCATCTAATTCCCCCTTCAATATCACCCCTGAATCAAACATTAAGGTTACGAGAATAAAGGCAATAATAATGAACTGAAGAGCCTCTTGATTGTTAAATAAATTCTCCCTGCCAGCACATGAGGAAATTTGTTGAGAACAGTATGGAGAATATTCATATTGATGTCAGGGTGTGAAGGGTTTATAGTGCTCCAAAAATAGTAAATAGTATTGGAGAGAAACCAAGAGAGTCCTTGAAACATTCCATGTTAAATGAAACTTTGTTATGAATGTTAGTTGCAACAGCAATGAAAACATCTGTGAAGCTACAATAACAATTACCTTTCCACGTAAACAAACCATAATGAAGCATGATATTGATAAAATCTAACAAACTTACTAGTGAATGGGAAAAAGCTCAATGTGTTTTTCCTGGTTCTGTCATTCTAAATATCACGAATCGATCATGCCACCACCTCAGTTTGATTTTTTTAAGATGTGTACTTTTTTCTTAATAGGTCACCTATCTTTAGTATCTATCTTTTACTAGCTGACATCTGAGAAGAATCAAGTCCACCCTAGTGATTTGACACATTGGAAGCAAACCCTACAACTGATTAAATTTTATATGATCAAAAACATGAAAGGTAATTGAGGAAATTGGTTAGCACAATTCAAGTTTCTACCATAGGGTAAAGTTTACAGTTTCCCTCTTTTCACTGTCTTCTGTTCATCTGTTTGCTTTCCTACCAATCTTAACTATCGTTGCCAACAAATGCAAGGAGCATATAAAAAGTGTACAGTTATTAACACTCTAATTCCTGAGAGTGACTAGTATCTAATTTCTACTTTGCCAATATCATCCCTAAATCAAGCATTAAGGTCATGAGAATAAAGGAAATGATAATAAACCAAAGAACCTCTTGATTGTTAAACAAATTCTCCTTGCCAGCGCACCAGGGAATGTATAGAGAACAGTATGGAGAATATGCATACTGATGTTAGGGTGTAAAGGGTTCAGACATCATGTAATCAGTTTTATATGTGTAGAGTATTGCTTGAATATATAATTGTGGTGAGCGCAACTGCTTGGTAAACAGTCTATAGTCTTCTACTCTTCCACCTTGGAGGGTGCCTTGTGTACATAGAAATTGAAGTTCAATGCCTTTACCAACTTTTTTGGCTACAAAGATATATAAAGAACAACAGCAACACCAAAAAATATTTTTCATGAAAGGCATCTCTACAATGGTAGGTACGCACAACTGACATGTTTCAGTGAAGCATGTCAAGCATCGAGGTAAAATGATTGTCAGTTTGCTTTTCTTTACTTGCAAACAGCTTATTTCTATCAGCTTTCAAAACTTCTGTATCCTAACTTTGGAAGAAAAGCATTTTCCACGAACATTTAAACGTTAAAGACATAAGCTACCAGCAACATGTTTCTCCATTGTTTCATAACATCAGATTCTCATCACGTTTTTTTTTTGTTACATTTGAAAGCATGAGAAAATTTAATCATTACAAGGTAATGAAAGCCCCCATTTTAACTGTTTGAGTCTCACTAGTGACCTACACAGAATTCCTCCTTACACTATCAGTACAATATCAAGCAGACAAGTGATGAGAATAAAGAAAAATATCAATTAGGGGATAATTGGTTGATCCAATTCCAAATTCTCCAACCTAACATCACAAAAATTGTATGGCAGACAGTAAAGAGAATTACTAATGAAATCTTGAAAGTTAAAGGGTTATGTAATCACATGTACCAGAAAGACAGCAAATAAATGTAACAAAATTACTCTAGTAAAGTGTTCTTAAGTACAATGAAGTTTCAAACTCATTGAAATTAAGTTGACTTCATGATTCAGATTTTAGCTTAAGAAATGTGTAATATCGCTTTACATGGATGAAAAGAGAATGCCATTTGAGAATGGTAAAATAGAAAATGCAAAAAACTTAAAGATGAAATTTAAAAAGACTGCTAAAAGATGGCATATCTATTCACTGAGATTTTAATCATTGGCTGGCACACAGAGATCTAAAAGAGGCTTTGTGAAAAAGACTAGAGCAATAAAATTGAAGATTCAGGAGGAGCATATGACATGTAAAGAGAACTCTGCAACACCCCTGTTTTATCTTCTCACACTTGAATTAAAACAAAATTTAAGAGCTAATGTCAACATGTATCAGACAAACAGCGGCAAATCGCCCAAATTCGTTTTCTCTCTTACTTTCATACATTGTAGCCCAACATGTTTTAATAATTTTGGTGTAGTTTTTTTGTGAAAATATATTTTAGTTTTTAAGAAATGATATTTTTCGTTCGACCGCTCAAATATGCAAATTTTCACCCTGAATATTACCCGAGTTGTGTGACCTCATGTATTTCTGGCGGCATAATCCTTTGTTTTATCATAATTCCCTGACATTATTGAAGCTGGAAAAGAAATATTTATTTTTTGGTGAATATTTTTGTCCGACACACTTTTTCTATGTCGAAAAGTAGCATCAAAATAAAGACAGTTTTAACAATGACCGATATGACAGAATCTACTGAGCTTCTAGCTTTTAAAAGGCAAAAGGATGGTTATGAAGTTACTGTAAAAATTTCCTTGTGTATTTGTGTTGTTCTATCGTGAGACGAACTCAAAGTCCGGCAAAATTTACTTGCTTGCGACTATGAAATATACATGGTGTTCCTACTTGTAGCCACTGGCATATCGAGGCATAAATCACTACAATTTGTAAAAACTCTTACCTTGTTTATTTCTGATTTTATAAGACCAGTAAACTGTTTCGGTTATTATATTACGCTTGGGTATTACTTTTTGCCGGAAGCCCACGTTTTACGTTATGCCCATTCATATCAGAAGCTGGTCACGCAATAGTTGATACCAACACAAATGAATATTTACCCTGTATGAAGATTTTTGTTTATGTTGAATTGACAATATTACAATATGTTACTTTTGTGGTCACTAATCGTTGTTTCAGAAGCAGCGTAGCAGTTCAAAGCGGGCTATTGCTTCAACGCTATTGAAATTTATAGTGTTCTGGCAGGAGAGCAAAGCGTGATGCAATGGGAATAAAAAATCTTAGGGGCCTTTACATGATATCGGAATGAGTTTTGTTCAACAACGAGTTTATCCCAGTTGCCACATGATACCAGAGTAAAATTATTCGAAACGAGTCATTTCTGAATGAGTTTATTGAGATTTTAATTCCAGAATGAAACACTTATTCTGGAAGACTTTTTGTACCTGTAAAAAGTACACGCGGTACGATACTCATATCTGTATGAATCCTCTTTAGGAGCGAGGGAAGCATAGAAAAAGGATGTAAATACTTGTTTTTACCAGCTAAATTACCTTGCATGTAAACGCGGTATGAAATTCATTTCTTTCCGGAACGAAACCCACTTTGGAATAATGTAAAAGGTACCTTAGGGACGGACCATTAGATTTTTGATGGAGGGGAGGGGGGGATCTTTTGCCAATTTCACTATGTGTTTTCCTCCATTAAGCCTGTGCTCCATTTTTTCGGGGGTTATTGCCCAACACCCCAACATCCTCCTCCCCCCTGCATCAAAAGTCTAATGGTCCGTCCCTAAGATGTTATCAGGTCAAGTAAGAAGCAACAACAAAAGGATTCCTATCAAAGCAAGGTGCCATTTTCAGGAGGAGGCGATCGGAAATGGGTGAGGATGCTTGTCGTACCTTTCAGGGGTCAAAATCAGTGATCCGGTACCTTTTACGGTGTCTCAAACTTTAGTGGACTACCAGAGACCTAACTGGTACCTTTTAGGGTGTTTTTCGCTCAATAAAATACCTGTACTAAGCATTACTAGGACGATTTTAATGATCTGACTTGAGCCTCTGGAGCACATCGATAAAGGAGTTCTTATTTTTGGCATTTTTCATTTTTTTTGGGTTTAAATTGGTACTTTTCAGGGGTAGATATCAGTTGTTGCCACTCCCACACGGATAAGACTCAGGTACCTTTTATAATTTTATAGGGGTCGTTTTCTAAAAGCCCGGTGCATCCTCGCCCTCTTATGTATAGGGGTTTCCCGGGGGGTGCAGATACGTGCAGCACGCTTGAAATTTAGCAAGGACAAATTTTGATGTGATTTTCGGTGAAGAGAAAAAAATTTTGTCAGCGTCTTGTAGCTACTGAGGAAGGGCCCTTTACCACTGTGTGCTTAATTACGCGTCCCGCCAGACGGCGGAAAGCCTACAAAGTGCTCAGACATCAGTGTAGAAAACTCCGCCTCTGTCTGGATTTTTGGTAGCCTATTGACCAATTCCCAATCGAGGCCTAAGTCTGACGGGACGCGTAATTTTGCACAATGTGGTAAGTAGCCAGGTTATATCAATTTTCCAGACGTCTTGCGTACTATCTGTGGTACACTGCTTGCCAACTCCCCAATAGGCTTTTGGAATCGACTTAGCCCTACCTTTACCATTTAGGCACTCTACATCTACTACTGGAACTACGAATCCACCCAACACCGGTACCGAGATTTGATCTAAGAGTGAGGCAAACTGTAAAATCATCGATATCTTTTGGCGTCTTGAAGATGCCGGCTCGCGATAAAATAAGATCAACTTCAGTTTCTGGATCACCCCAAATAACTTGAAATGTCTTTTTTACAATTACGCAAGGGAACGACCTGAGATATGCAACGTCGGTCTTCTCGATAACTATACCCAAAAGTCCCACCAGGGAACGATTTAAATGAACAGCAAATCTCCCTGTTAGCATGTAAGATGAGACGCTTACACAACAGATCAATTAGGTAAATCAGTATGTAGCTTGTCAATCGAATTGACTTTTGTAAACATTCTCTGACTTCCGCCGGCAAAGGTATCATTGATGGATCTGGACATTTTAGCTTTCTGAATACAGTAATTCTCGGAAGGTTTTTACAGATATGAAAAGGGAAAAAAACCCATCTCTTGGTAATTCGGAGGTTGATTCATGTTTGAATTTATATGTGTCACGCTTGTCATGCAACTGATATAAAAAAATGGAGAAGATTTAAAAATGCCAATTAAATCTGGCTAAAATGTGGTAGAGCATAACTTGATCATCGAAACAGCTGCTAAAATCATAAATAAACAAGGTAGGAGTTTCGTGTTAGATTTCTTTACAAACTCTAATGATTTATGCCAGTAAACGGTGGCGGCAGGTAGGCACACCAATGTATATTTCATAGTCACTAACAAGTAAATTTTTCCGGACTTTGAGTTCTTCTCACGATAGAACAACACAAATTCACAAGTAAAATTTTGACAGTAACTTTATAACCATCTTTTTGTCTTTTAAAAGCTAGAAGTTCAGTAGATTCTGTCATATCGGTCATTGTTAAAACTGTCTCTATTTTGATGCTACTTTTCGACATAGAAAAAGTATGTCGGACAAAAATATTCATCAAAAAATAAATATTTCTTTGCCAGCTTCAATAATGTCAGGAAATTAAGTTTAGATGATAAAACAAAGGATTATGCCGTCAGAAATACCGGAGGTACCCGACAACTTGGGTAATATTCAGGGTGAAAATTTGCATATTTGAGCGGTAGAACGAAAAATAGCAGTTCTCGAAAACTAAAATATATTTCCACAGAAAAACTACACCAAAATTATTAGGATATATTGGGCTACAAAATATGAAAGTAAGAGAGAAAACGAATTTTGGGCGACTTGCCACAATATTTTAAATTTGTTTGATGGATGCTGACAACCCCTCTTAATTAATTGCTGGCAGGTTAAGGAGGCAATTAAAGGAGTGGATATATGTTACATAAAAAGAAATCCCTTACAATAAAAATAATGCAGAAGCGTATCACCTACGTGTGTTTGCTTCTGAAGAAAGCTCCAGTAGGTATTTCCTGAGCAGTTATTTACGTAATTATGTAAACCGGGTGTAGTATACGGTCGTGAAAGTAATAATTTTATTCTAGCCTTACTCCTTCAAGGGTGCCTTGTGTATCAAACATATCAAGTTCAGTACCTCCAGAGTCATAAGCCGGGCTTTTGGGGCTACAAAATAATATAATAATCAACGATTGATTATTTCATAATCAACGCAGGTCAATTTATCGAGAGTCAATTAAATATAGTTTCCTAACATCGTATGGAAGGTTTAAAATGTGCTTCACTTGTGCTACATATACGGATTTATTGTTCTTAATTACTCATGAAATTCCGAGAGTGTGAATCAATTAATTCAAAAGAAAATATCCAAGTAGGTTACAGAAATGGTTCACGAATTGTCAACTGATAATGTGTTTACAAAACCTCCTTAAATTATGGTGCCGATACAAATTTATCGTTCATAATCACTTATGAAATTCCGAGATTGTACCTCAATGAAATCAACCGAAAACATCCATGAAGGTTACAGAAACGGACTCTCAAAAACGGTTTTCGAATTAAAAAAAACTGTAAACAACAATTATTTACGCTAACCATGTGCTTAACAGCGTGCTTGGGAGCTCAAATTGCCAAGACCCCGTTTAATTACACGATCACAGCTCAGACGCCTCTTGGTAAAGCTTGAATTGCTTTCGATTTCAGAGATTGATTCTTCAATTTCTAGCATTAGGAAAAAAGTATCGTATCGCAAGCATGTTCATCATGACCCGAGCAGTAAGTACGCCTCGCGATGTTGAGAGAAGGGAGGGTGGCTCCGTGTTTTGTGAGACAATTCTCAGATGTTTGACGGGTTCTCACATGACAATATCGTCAAAATCAAGTTACCGCGTCAGACTTAATGTAGATATGGACATCGCTGATTCAATCTCATTTTATTTCAATTTTGGGAAAGACTACCACTTCGTTCTTAGGCTAAAACAACACTTCTTCGACAAAGCGCGATTTTTTTAAAATGATCAGAGTAGATCCTGCGATAGTTGACCGAAGAGAGGAACAGGTAGAAACCTGCGCTCGCCGTTCGCTATCATTTGAAAGCTTTCTAGGCAAAACGAAATCCGTAAGATAACTTCTTTTCCATCAACACCACGACTGTATAAAACATTGCAAACGACAGGCCAAGAAATGCCTTGAAGAATACGAACACTGAAATGTTATTGAAGGCTAAAGTCATTGTTTTACCGATTATAAACTGAAGCTAGTATCAAACGACGATTGGTAAAAAGGGTTTGAATTTTTCTAGGCCTTAGCGTTAGAGAAAACCCAGATAAGACACGACTTACCTCCTCGTATTTCTCGGATCGTTTGTAGTTCGCTTCTCTTTGTTGATGACCTCTTCTCAGTCTGTTTACAGGAGCGTCTTTGTATTTCCTTCCCGCGTTGCTCTTCGCTAGATATTTGCCTTTTTACTTGTGTCTTTTCTTGTTCTCTTTCGCGTTCCTTTCACCGTATCCTGCCTATTTTGGTGTCCTCTCTAACTTTCTTGCGCGTTTTTCTCGACTCGCTTTACGTCTTTTACTTCTTGTTTTTTTTTAATCGCTCAGTCTTTTTCTTTTCATCCTATTTCCACTCAAAACCCTCTCTCCACAAACTTGAATCATAACAATTTCCTTCCGTTAACAATGCTTTAGTTCTGCCGGTATTGTTGCTTTGCGAGTTGATTAGAAATTGCAAAATACTGAGAATTGCTATTCAACTTCAACCTCACCAGTTTGATTTCGCGCTCTAAACGCGGGTTGCAAATTAATTGCTTACGCGGCTTCACAGCCGCTTGCCCACGAGAAGCCCTCGTGCAATGCCTAGCCGTGTGCCAACGGTACGCTACACTGAAGCTCGACACTCGAATATGCGCACTTAATTGTAATCTGCCGGTGTTTCCAGGCACACACTAATGGGGTATCCAAGTTAAGCGCGCAATTACACCTGCGCATTACCTTCTCCCTCGCCCTTCCATTACGTAATGGCTAAGATAGTGCCCGTGGTACAGTTGGCCGCGCATGCCAAAAGTAGCACCTTGTAAGGCCGGTCGTACGGTCTCGAGTCCAAATTTTTCGGCTTGATGGGTATTGCTACTATTATTACTACTATTAATTATTATAATAAAGTTCCGATATAACGAGCGCTGTAATTGGTTGAAAGAGCGTGCTCTATGAGAGTATAGAGCATAGAGCTGAGCTAAAGCTGTCATGCCATCTGCCAAATTGTACTATGTTCGACCTTTTCCAGGACTTCTTTTTAGCTTTTTTCCGATAGTTGAAAGTGAAATTTCGGAACAAGCGAGCTGACAAGTAGCAACAGAAGAGCCAAATAAAGGTTTGTAAACATACTAGGCGCCGTAATTTACGTTATTAAAACGTGAGCAGATACAAAAATCCTCAAAGGAAAACAAATTCGACATTCCGAGTTTTAAAGATTAATTGACGCTCAGTTAGATTGCAAGCTTCCGTACGGAAATTAAAATCAAACACAGCTAACACTCATATAGTATATAAAATTCAGTGTTCAATAACAAAACAGAAGAAAACAGAAGAAAACAGAAATGATGAAAAATATAACCAAACTGGCATAACTGTTAAAATTCATTCTAATCATGACGGTGTCTGAGCGAATATGATTATGCTGAAGTCCATCGCGGCTCGTTCATCATGGCGATCTCCGGTCATCACAGTAAAGCAAGCCTCAGAAACTGCATCAGCCGCCCTTCGAGTGAAAAAATAAGAGCTTGCTCTGATATCCTTTCCGATGCGTTGAGTGTAATGTCACATCTGTCACTGCAGCCGAGTTTTGCCGCGCTGTCATCCCGAGAGATCTTCATGTTCCAGTGAATTCGGCTGTCGTTCATTCAAAAAACACTCGCCTTGAACAGTTGTTTTCTACCTTGTCATGTCCCTTTGGCTTTGTCGCGCAACAACTTCAAGATACTTCGCGTGACCAACTGTTTCTTTCCTGCATTTTCTGTCCAATTTTTTTGACATAGGTATTTCTCTCTTTTCGTTCATCAGAGATATTAATCTTTATATTTTTTCTGTATAATTTTTCAAGGATTATTTGCATAAGCTTCATCACTGATTTTTGCCATTCGTGTTTAACGTCAAACATCTTTTAATTCATTTTAATCCATGAAGGGTATTAGCAAGGTACAATCGCATAGTGTAATCTGAAATAAAATTGGCGTATTGCAACAAGTGATGGTTTTCTTTTTCAGGCTATAATACACCTTTTCCCATGTTTTAACAAATAATATGAACTTTTACGACTTTCGTATGGTCTCAACTGAGAATCGAACAGATCGCATGGGGCGTGTGTGAAAGAATAAAATAATACAGAAGAAACCGTTTATCTATTCTTGATGGCCTAACACAAAAACATTGTGGGGTTTGAAGTTCCTTGCTGAAAAAAATCATGTCTTAAAAGTGGAAGAGAAATCAAAGATCACGCGGATCGTGTCTGTCCGAATTTTTGCCCTGTTTGCCCTAATTCAAATAGTACGCGCGCTCTGATTGGCCATAAAACCATTTTACATGAGCGTATGTAAACACAGTTTTCGTTCCACTTTCATTAGTTATTTTATAAAAGAAATGTAAAATGGTTGGGAGGTTGGGAGAACACTCGATAAGCTGAAAACCACTCCGCTTCGTGTCGTAGTTTCCTACGCCTATCTCGTGTTCTCCCAACCTTCCACGTGTTTACATCAGGCTATGTACACACGGAAACCATTTTACATTTCTTCAACATTCTCTTTTGATACAAAATATTTCCTTAACCTTGCATTAGAAAAGTAGTTATTCGCACCATTTTAACTTTGCTCCTTATCGAATTCTTTGCCATTTTACCTGTTTTATGCAAGAATGTTTAAAAATACCCACCATCTTTGGAGATTATTAAATTGATTTAAAGTGCCATCACCTATTGTCTCTAGCTCATTTCCTTGAAGGTACCTATTAACCAGAATAAAAAGAATTGAACTTATTCAGTCCATCTGCAGCAACTGTAATATCTTCATAAGAAGCGGGGAGGGAGGGGGTTTAATTTATTTTCTTTTAAATATTTGATAAATCTCATTGTCACGACGGATCCAACGATAGGACGAGGGTTTGGATCCTCAGTACACTGAAGGATTTCACTGTCCACAAAATAAGTGAGGTCTGTTAAGATATTTCCTTTTAAACTCGCATTATCCGGTGGTAGGCAAAGAACGTTGATGCACAGCCAACGTACTTACAAGACACTGAGTTGATCCGTGAGTCCTTGCACTGTGCCCTTGTGTATATGAGTCAGTTTATTGGAGGAAAGATCACTGAAAACGGACAAATTTAAAACATTAATGCAATGCTGCTCATTCCAGGTTGCTTTCACCGCAAATGAAGCTGTCTGTCATGGTCCGAAGTCAAGGATGTGACAAGTGATAGTGAAGTGTTCGCACTACAAAACCTAGTACCAGAACTCTTCACCATCTTGAAATCAAACCAAATTGTGAAAATCCAAAGAATTGCATTGAAACTTTCGTCAAATTTTCTAAAATTCGACGATAAACTCCTTCATTTGACTCTTGATCAGCTTAGTCTTCATTTTCATAGCCTTCTTTTGGTGATATGTGTAAACAATCTGGAGTTACCTCCAAAAATAATTAAGTATTCCAAGGGCAAATAATGATCTGTGTGTTTACAAAACCAGCTTATATGCGAGTGCAGCCTGGCTACAAACTAATGTACACGAAGTCGAATTCCTTGCCTATTTATCATTAATTTACAAGCGATTGCTAAAGTTTTGTATTCATTTTTTAATTGTGGAAAAAAATAATTTATTAGCTATTTAGACACAAACTTTCCGAGACATGTCAGATGTTACGCTTAAACGTCACAAAAAATGAAAAAAAAAATGTTGAAAAACTACTTACAGTACTTGTAGGTGTCGCATCGCTCGAAAAGATCCATTCTCGATTTTTTGCAAGTTGCAACCAATCAGGGAACTGCAAAAATTGTATGAAAAAGACAGCGTTGTAGAGAAGTTTGATGATGGCTATTAATAAAATATATAAAGGGTGGTATTGGCTAATTGAAGAATGCCCTATCAAAAATATATCGCAGTACCCATAATTAGACGGATAGAGCAGAACATTCCTTTATAATTTTTAAATATGCTTCTCTGTCGGGCCAAAACTAACTGTTCCTAAATTGTTAAACTTAACAACTTAACAACCAAGCTAGTTTTCTCGGAGATGGCTGCAGCTAATACCTGGGAAATGCATAGAGTTTTCAGTGAGAACGGTTATTCCTATTTATAACTTATGTGGCAAGAAAAGGTGGTTATGTTGTTATTTATCGTGTGTATGAATAGAGAAATATAACGATATTGGTCATTTTGGATGTGAAAGAAACGTTTCTACGAATATTCCTTTTCGACAGCTGTTATTTGCGCGGACACTCAACTCGCACAGACTTCCGACGTCCCACGGAGCACCTACTCGGCAGCGAAAACCGTTCGAATTGATAAGGAATAAAGTTCATTGACTGCGTTTCCTATTTTTTAACACACACAGTTTAAGGGGCAGTTCAGGCGATCCCGCCTAGCAGAAAATCCAGAAGTAAGGAAGGGAACGATCAAGAAATACAACAGCAGAATTGCTACATTACAGTGTGCCACAGCTAATCGTAACAGAGTATAGTGCTTCATGAGGTAGCAATTGACTTCGGCGTCTGAATTAAACCAAGTATGCAAGGATGAAACGCCAGGATTTACTACGAGTGTCACTACATAATAAAACAAACGTTCAGTATGATACTTCTTCTAAGTTAGTGATTTGTGGAACCACTTAACTTACAGATATGTCATATTTTCAAACCCAGTGAAAATATCTGATGGCAGAGAAGGTCCAAGTGGATTTCTATCAAGATGTCTGTGAAAGTAAACCGTTTGAAATGAGTTGCAACTATCTGATGATTTCATGAAGGCTGATATGAGGTGTGAAATTTTAATTCCATATAAACTGTGATGAACCACTGATGTGGACTGTGATGAACGAGTATTTAGCGAATATCTCCAACGATTATATGCTTCATGGCTAGAAATCGAGGTCAGTCAGCGGCTGATGTCGCGGAGACAGCACGAGCTGCGTTTCACCTTACTGCGTCTGCGCATCCCACTAAAATCAAACATCAAAAGATGTCGGAAATTACCTTTTACAAAAGCGCTCGATAGATAAATCCCCAACTTCCATTTTAAAAATGAATCAAATGGAGGTGTATCAGACATTTTGCAGCGCTGATAACTTCTTTAATATTTTCTTTCCGAGATATTGCTTGAGAAGCTGTTAAAATCTTGTCCAAGGAAGAAGCTTACTATTTTGTTTTTCAAGTCAAATTATTTTCGCGCCAATGCTGCAATCTATGTCAATCTTTGAGCCTTCAGTAGCTGCCCTGTAGCGGTATTGTCCATAACAGGCTAGGTTACTATGTTTTTACAAAATGGCGATCGAAGAGTTCTTTGATATGTTTTTAGATCTTATAATTTTAGTTTTTGAGTCAACGTCTCTACTGGGAACAAGACCCATAAGAAAAAAAAATTTATGGACTTTTGGAAGTCGTTTGGCAGCGTGGATTCACACTTTTATGACTTCAAATAGCCTTCAATTAGAAGGTCGGCTTTCGAAGAGATCGAACAGACGTGGGCAATTGATAAAACAACCCTTGTTGTGGCTGCAGGAGAAGCTTTAGCTGACCAACATAAGCCATTTTAAGACACTTACGCACCAAAAAGGTTTAAAGTTTCTTCGACTGGAGCAGATTGTAGCGAAATCGTAAGAGTTTGAGAACGGAGGTTAGTGATCTGGACACTCTTCTAATACATTTCAGACGAGGGCATTTCCAGTACACGCTTCCAGAAAATTACTGTGTCTGATTTTCAAAATTTTCCCACAGAAAGCCTTATGCAGCCGCCATATTTAAACTCTGTAATTTGTCTTTTATGCGCATGCTTAGCCGCCATGATGTCTTCGATTTCTAGCCATGTTAAGCATTCGAAAATATATTTTTTGTGATTTTTAAATTAACTTAAAACATGACACTTACAGTCTGTGAAGTCGCGTTAATCCTTTGAGAACGACTTTTATATCAGCAATTGACAATAAGTTGTCACTGATTTTCCTAAACAAATTCAATATCTAAAATCAACTCATAAGTGTTAGACGGTGGGCTAAAATAATTCACACAGCCTCATTTAAGCTATTGATCGGCTTTAGGTCGTGACCGAAGTCTTTGCTTAAAAATGCTTCCCAGCTGAAAAAAGAATTTATGTTTAGGAAAATTTGCAGCTAAGCTAGGGATTTACTAGGCGACTGAACACGCAACGGTTAGAATACCGCCCAATGTGAGCGAGCCGGATGGGACCAGATGGGAGAATACTGCCCGCTCTCAAAACCAATCAGATTGCAGGATTTGTAAAGAATACCGCCCGCTCACGCATTGAAAAAAAAAATAATGCGCTAACTATCGCACTTTTTTACTATATGATAGCAAAAACTACTATTCACCCCAGTACAGTGTCGGTGGCTACCGATGGATATTTACCTCGCCTCTTCTTCACGGCCCGGCAAATATCTACTTCTAGCCACTCCCACTTAGGTGCAGGTGAATAGTTGTTTATCATAACAAAGCTAATGAAAGTTGAAATGATCCAAAATAGTGCTAAACTCTACAAAGATAGTGATTTTCATCAGCCTAACAAGATGACAATCAAAAAAAAAAAAAAAAAAAAAAGCCAATTCTTTTCACTTGATTTTTTCTAACCATTTTGCAAGTTGTTTCAATTTAATTAAATTGTTGGGAGGGGAATTCCCTTACATTATTTCCAGTTTCTCCATATTGCGGAAAGTGTTTTGAGGAATGTGTCGCACTGAATTCTTTGATAAGTCCCTGGAAAAAGAAATTTATTGATTAAAAGGAAAAAAAATGATTCTTGACAGATCGAGCATAAAATTTTCCAGAAGACAAATGTTCTCCTTACATAAGATTACTTGCCCTTTTCTGTTTTACTTAACATTAGAAAGACGATGTTAGTATCCTAATGATCACGGTAAACGGTCGAAATCTGCCAGCTCATAGATAGTAAGTCAGCTGTTGAACCCTCAATGAGTACTCAGATATAACTTTTAATCAGATAGTTAACTTTTTAATTTGTTCGCGTTCGTAGGTGGCCCGGACAAATCTCAAGATAATTTTCAAACTTTCACAACCTTGATAAATTTTTCTTCTGAATAAGAGAAATATTTTCGATCCAAGACGAGTTTCTCATTAACGGAAACTATATTCTTTTACATTTCTTAAGAACTCACAGTGATTTTTTAAATTCAGTTTCATTTACAACTTACAATTTCTTTAAAACAGTCAGGTTCCTGAAGATGTCTTCTGTAATTGAGCTCAACGAACAACTTGAAAGATCCCTGGGTAAAAATTAAACTGTAAGTAAAATTGGTAATGAACATAAATTTGAATTCTAGAGGAGGTAAGGTCCGAAAGGATTAAATAAGCGACTATATAAATTAAAAGTATTTTAGCTTAAATTGACACCTAGCGTTCAAATTTTGAGTTTTCACAGCCTTATGACTTTTCTTATGATTAATTTTAAATCGTGTGTTTGTTTTTCCTTTTTTGCTTGTTTGTTCGGAACTCATATTTGCTTTTTTTTTTTTTTTTGTATAGCTCTGACCAAGACTCCTTAGCAAGTCTAAGATGTGTCTACAAACTATAGTAACAAATATGAACACAAAGGAGACGATAATAGGCCCTGTAGGATGAAGGATGGCGAAGTTTTATTTCACTTACAGTTCTACTGTATTGCTTGGGATTCCGGCTGATAAGTATCCACGAACTCGACATTTTACTATTAGCCGAGTCCTACCGAACTTGGTACACTGACAGATGTTTTGGCTGCAAACGTCACTCTCACATGGTGTTGCAAACCACAAGATCAAGATGACTTGTATCACACTAGTGAACATCGTTACCGTGGCCAGAGCGGTTTGCTAGAGAAGCCAATAATAATATTCTGATTTCAAGAGACCTAATTAATAAAGACTTATTCAAAACCGTTATCCGTTGTTCAAAAGCGATATGGCTTACGTTGCGAGGCATGTTTCTCCTGTAAATTATTAACATTCGGATATATAATCACTGTTTTCAGTAGGAATAAATCAGTTTCATCCAAATATTTCTCTGACAGGAAGCTGTGAGGTCACAATTTTTTTAAATAAAAAAAATTGCAAATTGTTCTCTCTGAAATAAGAAGAAAAAAAGATTTTTCTACGCTGTTGAAAAGCTTATCCATCAAATAAACTCACCTAAATATCTCTCACAACCAAGTATCGGACTCTTCGAAGAATGTTTTTAAAGTTGCATAACTTCCTTCCTCTTATAGTCCTCTTGTAATTCCCGAAATTTCTATCTTTAATAAAAAGGATCGAAAGCGGATTCGATGAGCACACGCAATTGCGTTTGCAGCTCCTACGATGTTATACAATGTCAAAGAATGTGAGGATTAGTATTGGCTCGAAGACATGGTTGATTATAACCATCTTGATCTTCGACGTTGACTGTAAAATTTTTGGCCCTTCGACAACTAACGCTTCAGTTCGTGCTTGTCAGATATCAGTTTCACATTTTCCCTATCTGTCTGCAACGCAACGTTAACTGCTGACAAAGGCACAAACATCACCGGGAACAAGAAGTTTCGAAACTCTGAAGCATTAAAATTAATTATGAGTACGCCTTAATGCATATTACTTAAAAGCAGTCACTGGTTTCAATCTGCTAAGTACAAAAGGTCGTTAACGCAAAGAACCTCAAACTATAAAATTAGATAAAGAAATAATGAGACAATACCGATATGGCCATATTAAACTGGTTATAACCTCTGCCTTTAGAGTAATTATTCAATTGATTTCTTGCAGGGCAACAGTTTACGAAACGGAAGACCACAAAAAGTTTCGAAACTCTGAAGCATTAATATTAATTATGAGCACGCTTTAATGCAAATTACTTAAAAGCAGTTACTGGTTTCAGTCTGCTAATTACAAAAGTTCATAAATGCTAATGCACCTTAATGTATTAAATGAGATAAAGAAATAAAAAGACAGTACAGATATGACCATATTAAACTGGTTATGCCTTATCCCTTAATTCATTATTTAATTCATTTCATGGACGGGAACATGTTACGAAATGGAAGACCGTCAAATTATGAAAGTGCTGTCTTTTCGCCTAAATCATTTCGTACCTAAAAAGATTCCAGAGATTCCAAAGATTTCTTTGATCAATGTTGGGGAACGGTATCAAGTACCTTCAAATTCGATTTTTCGCAACATCACGCATGTTATGAAAGATAAACGAGTTGAAACATAAGCTCTAGTTCTTTGACACTACATTAGCACTGCTCACAGTACTGGTTGGTGATAGATTACTTCCTGTTTATGACTGGTCATTGCTTTTGCTTCGGTTAGGTTTTCGTCACAATAGTCCAAAATAGTTTGGTTTCGAGCCCTTGACAATTGGTTATGAACCTGCGACACATTATCTTGATTACGATAGGTGATAAGGAAGATTCGAAGCAAAGTCAGCAAATGCAAGCAGGAGTTTTAACGGAACGCTTCAACCTCTACAGGAGTATTACGTTGCAAAAACAGTTAGGACAAGTTGCACGCAGATTTCAAGGTCTTTCCCTCTCGGTAAGCTACAAATTTTGTCTGTATAATGTAATGATAACGATATTTGCCAAATTTTGGTAATACATATATACATACACACAGCTTTTTTATCCATAAGAATCTTTTTTTTTTTTTTATAAGAACAATCATTATCAGGCTGAGATAAGCCAGAATTTTAAGAAAATGCTCAGAACATACGCAGGCTGAGAATCAGTAAAGAACTTCTTTTTTCGCTCATTTTGCTTTTTGTAAAGCCAAATTCAGCAAGAGTTTCAAATAGTTGGTTTGTGAGACATCTTGTTTACGGCATCAAAGCAAGCCGCACAACTAGGTGACAAGGGACTTGATACCACATGACTGCAAACAATGCATTTTGAGAACATGTTAAGGACGTTTTCAGGCTCAACTCACAACAAAGATACAAGGCACGCCTTGCTCCCCCCTCATTACTAAGAGTTCTTTAAGTTGTCGCATTTTCGCGTTATTAAAATTCACACTTGAAATTGATGAAGGGGTACATATTTTACCAGCTCAGACAAAGATCGTAAATCACTCTACAAAGTACCTGATATATCATGAATGGACAAAATATTCGATTGAATAGAAAGCTTATTTCACCACTATTGTAGAGATCCATCCCTCACTTGTTACCTTAAGTTGCTGCAGCTTCAAAAACCGAAAGATCTAGTCGTAAAGAGTATTTAATATAAGTTCCCTACAAAAATTTTGACAAGAGCCACAAATACACCAGCGAAACGAAATGCAAATTTGCCTCTCGACTGAATGGGTACCATAAAAGGGATAGATCACAACAAGCGCGATAATCTGCACTAGCTGAAAGCTCTTTCTTCTTTGCAATTGGAAACTTCACCATTTGGGAAATGCTCAATATTTTCGCACAAGTGTCAACTGGTGTAACTGGCGCTTTTAGAATCTTGGGATCATAATTTCAGGAATCTGCTCAATCATAACGATGGTATAAATATTTAGAGAAATAATTTATCAGCTCAAATTGTGTAATTTTCTTAATGGATACGTTACGCTCTCTCTCATTAAGGCAATTGACCGCGCCATCTTTCAGCGTACCCGCGTGATAACCCTCGAGAGATGTTGGGAAAATAAGAGAAAACGGTAAACAGATAGAAATTCGTCGATTTCTTCCATCAAACATTAAAATGAGCGTGTTTCTTTGTTTCTATGGGTTCATCGGTGCAATAAACACGAAAGGTTTTTTGACCAATCAGGGATGGCTCTCGTAGTGCCTCATTTGTTCTATAAATTTTCATAATTTCGAATTCCCCCCGAGAAGGACTGAGGTTTTGGCTGAAAATGAGGATCTTAAACCTACTTTTCCCTATATTCGGCACCTCTAAGAGTTCTCGTAGTTGGTAAAAACTATTTATATGGTAAGGTATTATCTATGGTGCGCTGAAGGCTTCTCAGCAAGAGATCTGTTCAGCCTTATTCATCAATTCTTTTCCAGGCGATATCGAATTCGTTAGACCCACCGTCGGTTTTTTCTTTCTTTTTTTATTTTATTATTATTATTTTTAATTCTTTAATTTTGGTACAAACCATAAAGAAGACTTACTTTTCAAGTATTTCAGCTAAAAGCTCACCTTTACAGACTTTGGTAAAGTATCTCAAAGAGACTATCAAACCCTCGTTATAAAAGGCCGCATTAAATTCACAATGAACTCCTTTAATTTACAGAGTTTTTCTGCACAGCTGTCGGTTGGGAGACGATCATGATTTTGACGCGACAACCGGGACAAACTATCTCTCTGAGCATGTTACTTTTTGTTATCAGTGGAACATGGGGATATCGCTCTGGAATTGAAATGATTAATGTGACATTCTGTGGTATGTTACTCTTTTTAAATTTGGCCGAAAAACTGTTTAGGAAAAATTACAGAATTATACTAGCAATGGCATGAAAAATGAAAATTGATAATTCCTCTAAGAAAAAAAGAATTGCCGATTTTCTTTTTAGCAGTTGACTAAGTACTTCTTCAACTATCTGATATCCGGGTTCCATTACGCCATTTCCATTATTTTTAAATTTACCTCTCCACTGCCCACCGGCTGTTTTACTCAAAACCAGTCGAGAATAAGACTACTCATTTGTCGCAAAAAAACAAAGTTACAATTTAATTTTCCATGCATTGCTTTGTATCTAAGATTTTGGTGGGGCCTGGACTAAAGTAAGTTAGAAGTGTAGGGACTAATGAATGGCATCAACCATTTACTAGTGAAAGACTCAATTGGAAACTAATTTTGTTTTTTTGTAGTCCAAGGTGATGCTCCATTGTTGCATTCTTTTCAGGAAAGTACGATAAGCCTCCAACGTTAAAAGTTTCTCCATGGCCTTTCATTCCTGCTGGAACCCATTTTAATTTTAATGTAACACTTACACCTGGTAAGTTGAAGGTGTGATGGAGAAGTTAATATTTTTTATTGATTTTCAATTAAAAGTGATATCGTTACAAAAGCAGGAGGAGGGGCTTATGAAATTCCACGGCTTGCAGAAAATCCAGTTTGCATAATTACATTTTTTTTTGACTCACATGTGAATGAATTATAAACGACCGCAAGAATGATTAAAAACTGTGGATAGCATCTTCCGTGATTAGGCGGTATGAAAACATACCGAAACTGCATATCCTTGCGGCATGCAAGAAAAATTGGAAGACATATATTAATATCTCGTTTAGACCTAATGTGGGGTCCAATCCACCACTGAGTTTTTTTCGTAGAGTATCGGACGACAGAATCCAATGCTCCAAGGTTTTATTTGTATTCAATTCAGGGAATCAGATTTCCCTACACTGGGAATTCTAACTAGTGCTTGCTTCTAATAGCGGTAGATGTTCTCGAAATATTCTGGCAATACGAACTTATCTCAGACGGCAAGGTGATTTTCAAGAAAATGGACGACATTGTATGCGATGAGGACCCAATCTATTGCAGTTTACCTGCTGGTGGTAAGTTGTCTCCCAATAAGAGAGCTACGAAGAAAAAAAAGAAGAAAGAAAATGAGAAAAAAAGAAATGAAGATAAGAAAGGAAGGAAGAAAAAAATGAAAGAAAAAAACGGAAGAAAGGAAGGAAGAAAAAATAAAAAAAAAAGAGAGGACTAAGAGAGGATTAAGAGACACTTATTTCACTTTGAATTTTCTTAAGCATTTATAATTAAAGCTAATCATCTAATACCCTGCTTTGCAGATTAAATCAAAATTATGGGTTCTAGTTCATAAAATTCCAGCTTAAACCTTAGGAAGCTAATCATACCATTAGTTCCTGTTTTTCGTATATTTATCCCTGTGATTATAGTCACACATGTATTCCGAGATTGGCATAAATTCAAACAGTTTCTTTTTCCAAATAGTTTTTCAACCGACGGTGTTAAATACATCGAGACATGTTTTAGAATTAAGAACGACGATCTTTACAAATTGCTTTCTTGACCACCTCTAACAGGCAGCTTCGAATGAAAAATAAAACAAACAAAAAATAGCAATGAAAAATTCAGGCAATCCATCCTCATTGATTAATTTTCAATCTTATATATTGCTCTTAGTGCATGTTGTTTCCTATTTTGAATAACCGTTGCTAATTTCTTAGCTTTTTTTTTTGTCTTCTAGAAACCAAAGTGTGGGTTCAATCTGGACAGTTGCCGGCCATTCCTCCAGGTTTTAAGGTAATCGATCGATTAGCGTAGCCCAGTCAGCTTACGGGTTTCAGCGCTTGTGATTCCTATCTGATAGCCCCGGCTGCATTTAAGTCTTTCCTCCCTCTCTAGATTTGATCTTGCTTGTCAATCATAACGGTACAGTTTTCGTCCTTTCCTATATGATATTTATGGATCTGTCTCACAAGCGAATGTAACTACATTTTTCAACGAAATTGAAGCCGACTCTCTTGTGAGCACTCGTCCTATTATCTCAAATCAGCTTTTCCAAGGATATCAAATTCGTTAGCCACCATCCAGGCCAAAGGATTTTCCGATATTTTAGTTTTATCGACTGAGTTATAAATGAAAATTAGCCATTGTGAAGAGTTTCTAAAGAGTTAGCCCTTCGTTCTGACCTAGGGCTAGGGCTCCATTAAAATGATTTCCAGTCGAGAATTTTGTCATCTTTGTACGCTCGTCTTAATGTTGTCTGGCACCTGTGAGCTTTAGCGTCAGCAGCCATTCTTCCTTATCTTCATTACCATTACATCGACTGCGCACTTTTTGAAAAGGAATCATTACGAATCATGGTGTTGATCATTATCATTATGATTATGACGATTATTATCAAGCCGTGCATAGTTTTATCAGTTCATTCCAAGAAACAAGAGAGGGCCCTAAATCAATGCATGAGTTTACATTCTACTATAATTTATTTATTCTATTTCATTTTGTTCTTCAATCAATTAGAATCGAATCTACAAGGCGAAATTTCAACTTTTTAATGAAGAGGATATCATGTTTCTCTGTGGTGAGATTGTAGCCAAAGTGAGGTAAGAGACGAACAGGACAAGCGGGAGCCAAGACTCAAGGGAAGCATGAAGGAAAAAATAGGCATGAAAAGACATGCAAAGAGTGGTCTTGCAACCAATGATTCTGTAAACAAAGTTTTAAAATCTAACAAAAATAATTAAAGATAACTCTAGTAACTTTGAATAAATACATAGATTACGTTTTTGTGGCGAGGGAATCAGCTCATTTGTGAAATAGCCTGATATTTAAAACCGACGTAGAGAGCGGGGAACAATAAGAGGACGGATCAGTTAGCGTGAAAAACTATATACTGCAGCAAGAATTACTTAGATTTTAATGAGAACGATTGTGCAAGGGAGCAAGCGGAGCAGGTGAGAGCCTTTGAACTCTTCCCTACACACAGCGCTTCCATGAAACTCATTAGTTAAAACAAAGAGTTTGGTAAAAATGAGATAGGACTGATCTGTTTGTTTTAGTAATCTGTTCTTGTGAGTCGCTTGGTGTATTCAAGACCAGGCCATTGTTCAAAAAACTTCTTGAAATATCAATTATGACAGCGCAGTTCATTGCATACGAGCAAAACTCATAACCAAAGGATGCCTATTGTCGCTCTCTATGGTTTTAATTATCTAACGCGTTTTTTTTTTTTCGCTCAATAAATAATTACTTTTGGGGTTCACCGTGTTTCAAAGCAATAAAATGAACATTTCATGGCAAAAGTATTATCTGGTTTGCGGTATTTTGCCTTTCATTGCTGGTAATGTAAGGGGGCCACAATAGTCTTCACCATTAGCTGTAAAACAGCCAAAAAATATTATAGCCGAAAGTCGTTAAAAAGTTAACTGCCGAAATGGTTCTTTAATCACAAAAGACGGTAATCAACTGTTGGCCGTAAAATGGTCTACAATTTGACATTTAACCGTAAAATCCATCACCCCATTGAGACCTTCATGTCAAAACAGAATGCTGTGCGCTTTTGAAGTGCCTATGACACGAAGTTCTTTCGCGTAAATATTTAGCTCATCATAAGTACAAACCAATTTCGACTGAAGAAAAATCTCAAAAAACGTGAACGGTCTTTACGGACCCTAAAGTGCTCTTATCTAGTCTTAAAAGTGTCCCGTAGACTGGTAACGAATTAGCGGCTGATGACGTTGAAAACTGTCAAAACTCTCTGTTGACACTTGCAAATCTTCCGCATCTCTTGCAATTTTGTATCAGACAGCGTTGAAATGCTCTTGAAATAATGTACGATAGCAATACATACCTATCTTCAGCAAGCTCCACCGAGCTTGGATTCACTACCATCTAATTCAATAAAATTTATCTTTCTTTATTTATCTCGTTGTAGTGCTGTTATCACAATGACATTGCTACTGTGGCTACTTTTAGTTTCTTGAGGACAGGGGGGATTTAATGGGTCGTGGGAAGGAGAGGGAAAGAACTACTCCATCTTTGTAAATGTTCCATTCGTGGTCCTTAACGCTTCTGTATTGTTGCTTGCCATAGGTAAGTCAACATGCTGCTCTGTTTTATTCAATATGCATTTAAGTCATTTGCCAAAAAAATCAAGGAAAGTTACCGTGGATGATGGTGGTTTTGTCAATCCCAAGTTCTTTCGTTTTCCGCGCAATGAAAGTATTATGATAAAATCATTAAAGGGTAACTGACGCCTAATTCTATCCCCTCCCCCCGCGCCATTTTTTTTTTGTCCCAGTACATTCCTCTTAGGTTAAAGAATCCTGAATGAGCAAATAAACGATATAAATAAACAGTTGTAAAAAATATTTTCCCATCATTTTTTCTTCCCAACCATTATCGAGTCTTATACTCAAAGAAATATTTTTTATTCCATGCCGAAAGTATTTGACTTTAGATTTTGTCCAGTGTGTATCACTGGGACCTCAGGCCCATCGGTTCTGGAGTGAACATGACTAAGCGCAAGGTGTTGCCGCTTCTTACAGGAGGTCGTAATCCGGTTTCGTGAACAAAACTCTTCTTTCACGTTCCGGAAATGAACAAGAATTATCCTTTTTTCATTTTTTTTTAAAGGAGACTAGTGAGCAGCAGGAAGGAAGACTTCTTGCTTTTGTAACCTTTTTGTTTATTTTTTTGGACGCGTTTTGTCTCTAGCTGAGAGTTTTCCAGGAATGATTACAACTAACATTGAGCAGCATGTATAGCACATTCGCGTGCCTAAGTTTGATTAACTTCCAGTGGTAGTGTATAATAACAGAACCATGTCGTGACGCCTTGTTATGAGCGCCACACTCAAGCGTCGTTTCTCATTTGCGACTGGAAACATGATGAAATCAGTCCTGTTCGAAAGGTTACTCGTTTCAAAAATGTACCACTGTCAGCTGAATGAACAGTAAATTACTCACACTCGTTTATCGTAAACAAACCGACAGCCTGAGATAGGAAACCAATAAGCACATGTCATGAGACTGTACCACTCTTAGCTGCGTTGACATTGATAATATGGACGGAAAACAACAGGATGTAAAACAAAGAAAACGAAAACCAGGGAAGCGCTGTGTACATAATGATGTTTTGTAAGCAAAAAAAAAAAAAAAAAAAAAAGAGAGAGAGAGAGAGTCAGCCCTCACTAGTTTCCTTAAACCCTGAATGCTGGACAATACATCTGGCTTCTGGCTGCAACTGTTCCACTGTACCTTCCTCTATATACATAGATATATATATATATATATTTTTCTTTACAACATCTACTTCCATGCAGAGGGAGTTTTAGAGGGTGTTTTCTTTCTCCCTTCACATTGATCGGCAGTTTCCAGACTGACACCTTGTAATAAAAACATCAGTAAAGTAGATTTTTTTTCACGATGTTGAACAGAAAAAATAGGTAGCACAACATGTATGATTAGTTTCACCAAAAGGAACAGTTGTCAGCTCTGTGACCTTCACCGTTTGGCAAACGTGGGAGATAACAAACTTTAGGTTATATATGAAACAAGGTGCAAAGACCACAAGTAAACAATAAGTTAATATTAAGAGGATTTCAATACTACATTTACGAATGTTATCTTTTGCTGCTTGGGGTTTAAAGTAAAAGCCGAGAAATCTTTAGTCGTTCGCCAAATTCAACAAAGAAAAAATGAAAACCGATTCAATCGCGTGGAAACTTGTATAATCCATCCAATTCAACTCCACAAACGTGCATGTTTATATTTTCATTCAGGAAAACCCTAGCTTCAGCTTCGCTCCCATGGTATTCAAGAGTCTACACATTTGGTTTTCATTACTTGCTCGCTCCTACATTTAATGAGCGACTGATTTTCAAAGACTTTATTTGGAAGCGTAAATACGTTCACCATTCTCGCTTTCTTGATTGAGGCGGCCGCGGCGCAGAGGCTCATGATCCTCTTCTGACTCTCGCGCTCTATTTTAGGTTCGTCCTAGCGGTTCAAATCGCAAGGGCCTGATTTTAACAACAGGTTCATGAACCCTTTCATTATGTTCACCCTCCATCGAGGCCTCAACATCCAAATAATCAGACCTCGAAATAAAACTGCTTTCACTCGAACGACTATCCGCCATATTTACTTTGCTTAATGTACACACGTGTGACGTAATAATCAAAATCGAAGCGTTTACGGTGGATGACTTACCAAGCTGGATTTAGGACAGTTTTCCCGGCGAAAAAAGGCACAAAGAGGCATTCGAAGCACCTTGCATATGTTTCAATGTGTTACCTGGGGCATTTAGACGGTATTCCGAAAAAATTACCTTTTAGCCGTCAGTTTTCCTTTAAGTATCCTTATCCAGGTTATTAAGGATATTTGACTCTCTTTATCACTGGCTCACACAATTGTGATCTTAAAACAGATCGCGATGTTTGGTTATTTCTTCCCACAGCTTAACTCTTCCTGTAAGTGGAACTTTGAGACCTTGTTATACTGACAGCTTTTTAGGATGTAGTTTACAAAATGTAGCTATGGAAGCCGTTAGGGAGGGAGAATTTGATTTATTTTCGTTAGTCATCTCCTTTAGTGTTCCAAAATGTGAAAGCATTCCTAGAAAACAGAAAACTGTGAGGTGCAGATGGAGTATAATGAATACTGAGATCTTAGAAAAAAAATCCAAATCATTGTACTGACGAAATGTCAACACCCATTCTCAAAACGCTTTTTGGCAAGAGCGAAAACAAAGACAAATTTCAGAAAAAAAAAAGGGACACCTTACCGTTTTGAACGCTTTCGTGTAAGATTTTAATTAAATGTACAAGTGTTGAACTCCGTCTTTTCTTCTACTTTAAAGAAAACGGAATTCTACGTGTGAAGTCAGTTTTGAAGTACGTTATCTTCAACCCGATCCAATGTTCCAGCTTCCTTCGCCAAGGAATGATTACAAGAACGGGAACATCCGATGAACTTTCACGCTTCATTGAAGATAGCAACTGAAGAACTTCACCGAAATATTTGTCTTTAAAATCTTTTTCTATGCCTCGTGAAATATCTCGCTTTGGATAGCTTAAACATTTAGAGCTTTTGTTCAAATCTCTCTGGCTATTGTGAGACTTTTAAACACAATGCGAAATGTTTTTGATTCTTTAATTCAAATTGAGGTAGTAAACGTTGTAAATCATATTAAGTTTGTTTTCAGTTAAAACACTAAATATTTTTTGCTTAATTAAAAAGTAGGATCCCTCGCACCTTCGAGTATATTAGAGTTTGACACATATATATTTAAGCAATAAAGAACTCTTTCTATCAGTTTGCTGGCGTAATGGCTACTGAAGAAATTGTTCAGTTTGAATGTTTTGTATAAATTCCTAATAAACCTTCATTCTTTTGAAGCATGGAAAACCACAAATGGCGTAGCACGTTAAGGAGGCTCCATAGGGTCGTTGACTTCTTTCACAAAACTCTTCATTTCGATATTTTATGACTCTGACGTGACTAAATTTGTTGATAGCCGCAAATAGTCTCTAGGTCTAGTTAAATATTTCGCTTTAAAGTAGCTTACGTGGTGGCAGAGTTTTAAGGTTACAGATCCAGACATGATCTTCCTCTCTTTTTATTGAGGAATTGGTCTAGTGAACTTTTCCAGTCCATTGCCTAGTTGGCTGATAAACCCAGTGGAAGGTAAATATTTTGCCGCTTTTACAACGAGCTAGATTTTCCCCTTTTGTCTTTACGTCGTCAGCAGTAAAGAAATGGGTTTAGGGATGAATTGAGGAATGCCACAGTCTCGTATAACAGATGACGATAGAACGCATCTCTTTCAGCCAGGGAGGTCGCCTTGACTAACGAATTACAAAACACATGGGCGTCTCGCGTGTTTTTAGCGTTTGCAGCTGTTGCGTGGAACAGCTTTCATTGTAACGTGCGTGAATCTCCATGTTGACTTTATTTTGCGCGTGTGAATTTGTCGTTCGTGAAATGACTTTTTTAACGAATCGGCCATAATAACCACGCAGTTTTCATTAACTGCACAGAGACATCGTGGAATCACGATATATAGTGAACGCTGAACTTCATAGGAATTATTCAAGAAACTTTTTGGTGGATGGATAAAGCCCACATTCTCTCTTTTCCTTTCCAACCAGCACACACCACCGAGTCTCAAGTAAGCTATGCCATGCAACAAATTTAAAATCACTGAAAAGCTCAATGATCTAAAACGATTTGAAAAGCGCATTTATTTTATCAGCAACAAACGGTCGTATGCAGCGAATATGGATGATATTTTGTCACGAAAAGTCTCTTATTTCCTTTGAAACTCAGGACGCGGTGAACTCTAAAAGAATTATCTATTGAGCAGGAAAAAAAAAAAAAAAAAAAAAAAAAAAAAAAAACCAGCGAAAGTTTAGATAAACAAAACCAAAGACAGCACAGATAGATAGATTTTTGGTTTGAGATTTGCTTTTGTGCAATAAACTTCTCAATGGCTTGGTAGTGAATACGCTATGGAACTCAATAGATCAAATAACTCAAACACACAGATCAGTCCTTTCGTATTTCTATTTACATCTCTGTTGCACTGTCGGACTTTCAAGGGAGCACCGTGTATAGGGAGAGGTTCAAAAGTTCCAGTGTGCTTAGCTAGCTCTCTTGGAAAATCTTGCTTATTCAAATCTATGTAATTTCTGCTACAGTTTACTATTTTTCGCGCGAATTGATCCCCTCTCTTTATTGTTACCTGTTTTTGCTGCGTTGTTTTTTCATTCATGAGTTGATTCCCTCACCTTAAAAATTTAATCTATGAGTTTACTCAAACTACAGAGCGGAGTTATCTTTAATGATTGTCATTAGATTTTGAAACCTTGTTTTACAATATCAGCGATTGCAAGACGACTTTTTTAATGTCTTCCCCTGCTTAAGCGAATTACTTTCCCCCTTACTTCTTGTCTTTCATTTGAGTCTTGACTCGTGTTCGTCTTCTAGCGTACCTTTCCAACAACTTCACCACAGAGAAACATCATGTTCTTTTCATTGAAAAGTTGAACTCTTCCCTTATAGGTTCGTTTCTATAATAGATTGAAGAATAGAATGAAAGCAGAATGTCTTAAAACGTAGAATGTCAACGCATGCATTTATCAACGACTCTCTCTTGTTCCTCGAAAAGAGCAGATCCAACTAGGACACGCAGTGACAAAAATCACCGTAATCGTAATTATAATAATCATCACCATCATTATTATTTTGCCAAAGCGCGCGGTCGATGTGATGATAACAAAGATAAGAGAGAATGGCAGAGAATGGTTGAGAATGGCTACTGAAACTACTGAAAAATTGAAGAGAGCCAGCGTGTATTAAAATGAGCTTACAAAAATGTCTAAAAGAAAATTACAAAGTGCTCGACTGGAAATCATTGAAATGATGAGTGTAAGTTTCCAAAGAAATTATAGCGCTTTGTCGGTGGGGGAGAGGGGTTAACAGGATTATTTGGTTTTAACAAAAGATTTGATGATGTAAACTGGCCACAGCAAAGAGTTTTCATAGCCGATGTTTCAAGCGTTAGTCGTTACTCAGAGAGATAGGCTGACGCTTAAAATGTCAGCTTTAGAAACTCTTCACGGAGGCTCATTCGCAGGTTTGACTCACTTTATAAAACCAATTTATTGGTATATTCTTAGGCCTGGATGTTGGCCAATGAATTTTAAAACCTTAAAAGAGCTGATTTTGGAGCCAATAGGATGAGTGCTTACGAGAAAGTTCGGCTTCAATTTCGTTGAAAAATGTACAAGCGCATGTAAGGTGCATAAACATCATAACGGAAAGGACGAAAACTACAACGTTATGAGTAACAAACCAGAAGAAATTTAGCGAGGGAGAAAAGACTGAAATGCAGTCGCAGCTGTTAGAAAGGAATCATAAGCACTGAGACCGGTGGGCTGACAGAGCTGCGTCAATTGGTTGATTACCTTAAAAAATGGAGGAATGGGCGGCAACTTTGCAGATCCAACCCACACCTTGGTTTCTAGAAGACAAAAGTAAAAATAAAATACAATAACAAAAATCAGTTAAGGTCAGTCATAATGGGAGACACCGCCAAGAGCAATATATAAGATCGATACAGTAATCAGTGATAACAGATTGCCTGAATATTTTATTGCCATTTTTTTGTATTTTTTTTCTCTGTTTTTGCATTCGAAGCTGCCTGTTCGAGATGGTCAAGAGAGCAATTTGGAGAGATTGTAAACATTTTTAATTTCTCAAACACGTCTCGATGTGTCTCAGCTCGCGCCTTCGTCGGTTGAAAAACTATTTGAAAAAAGAAACCATTTGAATTATTACTAATCTCGACAGATGTGCATAACTATGATGACAGGAATATAGGAGAAAACGAACCTCCATAAATGGCTATAAAAGCAAAAGTGTGAGGTTGACATCATTGACTATTTAACTGAAATGATTAATGGGTTTTTCCCAGTTGATGGAAAAAGCCTCCTTGGTTTTAGGCTGGAATTTTTAAACAGCAGAACCTATAGATTCGATCTGTTGACCGGAGTACTCGGTAAGCTTTGGAAATATTTGAAAAGGTAAGAAGACCCATGTGTGCAAAAGTTTCTCCTAGTCCCCTTCCCGTTTTTTTTTTCTCCTCCCGTTTTAATTCTTTTTTGTTGTTGTTGTTTTTGTTGTTGTTTTGTTTTGTTGTTTTGTTTTTTGTTTGTTTTCACTCTCTTTTGGAGACTTACCACCAGCAGGTAAGCTGCACAGATCTGGGGAAGAAATGCATACACGGTCGTATCTGTTCCTGAAAACAACCTCACCGTCTGCTGAGACCAATTCGTATTGTAAGATCGCCTCCAAAACATTCACCACTATTAGAAGCAAGTATCGGTTAGAAAGCGGCTATACAACATGAGCTACATCTGTTGTGCATCGAGGGGTGTTTTCCCGAGGTCTTCAAAACCAAATTTTCCCTAGAACCCCTTGCTGGCGATCGCTCTCAGCGCTAACCCAAATCTTCTATTCTCAAATCCTGGATCTTCATAGTATCCACCCATAGTCAACTGGATAAGAAAGGGGTTAGATTAATGGTTTGGTCGTTGACCAAAGAAGAATATTAAGAGAGTGTCTCTGTAAGAGCGGTCCGGTCGATTCTGCTTGAGGCACGGATTTCGCTCATTTCTTGTGTGTTGTAAGACATTCATGTACCTATACTAAAACCACAATCCGTTTGATCGGATCTCTTTATTTTTCAGAGTTTTATGGAAATTAAATTTCACTCGAGCGAAGGCTTGTCGTGACACTTTTCAAGACTTTAATTTAAGACAACTTTGAAGGACAATTTACAAAAAACTACGGAACTTAGCAAAAGATAAATACCACAGCCATGTATATTAACTCTATCTTATCCATCGAGGCGACTTTCGTGAACATCACGTTTCAATCAAGGAAACAGGAAGACTTGAATGACACCTTATCCGTTGGCTTAAGTCACACATGCCAAAACCGATCAAATTCAATGTAAACTTTTGAAAAAGTGAGGCGTTCTTAACTGATCCAACTAACATAGCTAGGAAGTAAGTGCTATAGAAAAGGTAACTACAGAAAAAAACTTTGCGGCCCGACCTTTACGAAAACTTTATAACTCCGTGAACTTACCTAATTTTCGGCAATTTCCAAGTTTAGCCGCCATTTTGAGGGACTTGTCAATATGGAGCGTAGCAGATATAAATCAAGCAAGTAGATTTAAAACCGTCAGAAATACATACGAAAGCAATTCAAATGAACTTTACTTTCAATTCAAGCGGCAAAATTTGAAATTTTTCGTTAAACTTACCATTCCTACATCCCCATGCGACCAATTCTTCCAACAATTAATACACTACAACTAGTGTTCGAATTCCCCTCGTCGATTCCATCGTAAGAAATAACCTGTGCCACTCAAGCCTCGACTAGAATGTGAAGTACGAATCAAATAACATAACTGCTTCATCTTGGAGGCAATATCACGCTGGTATTTTGATTTTCTGATAGACAAGAACGGTAATCAGGAAGCCATCGCCATGTTTACCTCATAAAACTGATCGCTGACCAGCCGCTGAGTGAAAACAATACGGCTCAGTGGTGAGGGGCGGGGTGTGAGGTGGGTGCGGGCAGATTATCAAAGGATTTTTGGGAACATTCGAACATATTCATTAAAGTATTATAATAAGCATTAGGACTGTCAGTCTTAATGCAAAGGCATGCTTCGTGTTGCAGACAACTTTTGCTTTGCTTAGTATTCTTTTTTCTTTCAAGTACATTTCGTTCCAAATAGGACTGGCGTCAATTCATAGATTTATAAACAAATATTTACCATGTAAATAAATGTTTTTAGGTAATCGAGATAACCATTGAACCTCTTGTATCGCTTTAGAAGTAACGTGTCTTGTCTTTGCCCAACTCTGAGAGCGTGGAGCGGCAAAGACGCGAGACACGAGTCTCGCGTATCGCTGCTTCTCCATGCTCAGAGGATACGCGTGACCTCACTATCTTTAAGAAAAAAAAGGGACTGCTCGGAGTCTGTATTCCGTTCAACCATCTCATAAGAGTGACGCGAGTCTTTTCAATTGAATGAAAAAGTCACAAACCCATTCTTTACCTCACGAGCGTAACCACTGACCACTCACGAATTCACTCAGTAAGCTTCTCCTTTGGCGCGGAAATTGAAATCGTATCGAGTAAACAAAGTTATAGTGAGTTCCTTTAGATCTCCCGGAGCTCCCAAAGCGATACAAGTTCGGGCCGAACTTGTATCGCTTTGGAAACAATTACAAGTACAGGAAGAAGTCGTTCGTTAGCGATACGTTCATTATGTCTCAGGACTGTTTTTTAAATAGCAAAGATGGGAAAAACTTTGGTTCATCGCATGGCTTAAGTGATTTTGTACGACTGTCTGAATGCAATGATGAAGTAAAACATAATTTGATAAGCTGCCACCTGTCTAAAGAGGTCTTATGTGAAAATGAGCTTAGCTTGGCAAGGACTGGCCTATTTCACCTCGCTCAGGAGGGTAAACAAAAAAATTTGGATTAGCTATAGGCATCGCCGCGCTTTGGGGAAGTTTTGGAGAAGTGCAAATGTAACATGTCAGTATCCTGATCATGATGGTGTCAGGAAGCGTATCCAAGGCAGAGATGTAATTACCTTGCATATGTCTCAGGACATTCAAAAGCTGTTTGGAGGTATTATTCCAGTTGAATCAGGTAGTCCTCAGTAACATTTTCTGTTATCTATTTTTGTCTCGTGACATATCTGCTCGAAAAGAGAAGAAACTCCTTATTAGATTAAGGGTACTTAAGTACACATCACGTTATATGTACAATGTTGCTTGGTTGATAATCAATAATGTTTTTCTAGAAGATCAAATCACCTGAAAACGCAATACACTTATTCATGCATACGGTTCACAATTATTTGCGGTCAGTTTTCCTCAGTTTGTATGATTCTCATTAACCAGTATGATTAAATTTGCAGACTAAACCACCCCTTATTTGATTTAGAATAATAAAGTAAATAGTGCATGTCGGTTTTCAATTCCTGATGGATGCTACTGGGCTTCACTTTAACTGAGAAATTTGCAATCGCTTACCTCAGCTCTGTGGCCCATACCGTAAGAAGCACAAGAAAAAAGTTGATGATAGTGAGTCTTGGCTGAGACAAGAAGAATTAGAGAAGAATCTACGGTCCTCAGAAACGCCACTTTTAAACACGAGACAACTAAGGTAAATTGAATTAAGTGGTATTTGTTTTTTTGAAAACTATCGTTCAGATTATAAGATACGCGAATTACTCTCCCCACCGATTTTTTCTTTCATTCTGTTAATCAAAAATTTCAGTAATTATTAAGGCTTTCTTGTTGATCGTCTTAATAGTAACAGTTTCCAGGATTCAAGGGGAGCAAAAGAGAGAACAATTTTCTGTGTTGTTTGGTAAGGCAACGTGCTGGCTTTATACTTCTTCCGGCGTGATAACGATAATGATGACAACGATGGGTAAAAAGCACTGTCCGCTATTAATGACGATCATCATAGTTATAAACAAATCTCAGTTATAGTCCTGAAAATAATCTAAATCGGCTTCATATCGCCAGAAGTCAAAGTTGCTCACACTCATTCCAAGGTTCGTGCGATTTTACGACGAATTTTCAATTCAGGTGTGTTGCGCGCGCGACTTTTGATAGAAAAAACCTGCACGCGCTATAACTTAAAAGAAAGTGTCAGCTGAATGAATCAAATCTCCAGCATTTTGCATACATTCTTTGGAACTGCAAAAACGACTTAGAACAAACATTCTAAATATAGTGTTCATTCCGTGCAATGGGGCATTGACAAAAGGTTCTGGTGGAGAAGACACCTTATTTTATACCACTGATGACGAGCAAAAAGGGTCATATGGTACCCCGGTTAAAAATATATATTGATAACTCTATTAATTAATACCAGTTCTAATGTAAAGGAGAAAGTTATGAGATAAAATAAAAATTGTCTGTACCACGAAGCATGCCTCCACTGTTTAGGCTGGGAGTCCTGAAGCTTTTTAAGCATGTATCGAATATCTTATGGCAATAAGCCCGCCGCCCACCCCCCACCCCACCCCGCGCTATACCATTTTCACTCAGCGGCTGGTCAGCGGTCACGTTTATGAGGTAAATATGGCGATCGCTTCCTGATTACCGTTCTTGTCGATCAGAAAATCAAAATACCAGCGTGATATTGCCTCCAAGATGAAGCAGTTATGTTATTTGATTCGTACTTCACTTCCGAGTCGAAGCTTGGGTGGCACAGGTTATTTCTTACGGTGGAATCGACGAGGGGAATTCGAACACTAGTTGTAGTGTTTGAATTGTTGGAAGAATTGGTCGCACAGGGATGTAGGAATGGTAAGTTCAACGAACAGTTTCAAATTTTGCCGCTTGAATTGAAAGTAAAGTTCATTTGAATTGCTTTCGTATGTATTTCTGACGGTTTTAAATCTACTTGCTTGATTTATATCTGCTACGCTCCATATTGACAAGTCCCTCAAAATGGCGGCTAAACTTGGAAATTGCCGAAAATTAGGTAAGTTCACGGAGTTATAAAGTTTTCGTAAAGGTCGGGCCGCAAAGTTTTTTTCTGTAGTTACCTTTTCTATAGCACTTACTTCCTAGCTATGTTAGTTGGATCAGTTAAGAACGCCTCACTTTTTCAAAAGTTTACATTGAATTTGATCGGTTTTGGCATGTGTGACTTAAGCCAACGGATAAGGTGTCATTCAAGTCTTCCTGTTTCCTTGATTGAAACGTGATGTTCACGAAAGTCGCCTCGATGGATAAGATAGAGTTAATATACATGGCTGTGGTATTTATCTTTTGCTAAGTTCCGTAGTTTTTTGTAAATTGTCCTTCAAAGTTGTCTTAAATTAAAGTCTTGAAAAGTGTCACGACAAGCCTTCGCTCGAGTGAAATTTAATTTCCATAAAACTCTGAAAAATAAAGAGATCCGATCAAACGGATTGTGGTTTTAGTATAGGTACATGAATGTCTTACAACACACAAGAAATGAGCGAAATCCGTGCCTCAAGCAGAATCGACCGGACCGCTCTTACAGAGACACTCTCTTAAAAGTTTTTGTCACGAGTGTAATTCCAAAAGAAAATCTGATTACCCCCACCACCAAAAGGATCAAATCTTGGAGTGTTCTATGAAAAACAACTTGATTGGTTCAAACGAGATATGCGTTAGTCTTACATGTCTTACATGCTGGTAGGATTTGCAATTTCTTATTTTATCATTATTTTTTTAAATTTTTCTATATTCTATGGATTTGCAACAACCCGTCTCTCTTGGCCGCCGGGCCCCTTCCCTCTGTTTCTTATAAATTTACCATGTGGACTTTCACGTTTCTAGTAGCACCCTCCCCTCCCTTCCAACTAGTCTACTAAGGCCCTCCCCTGAGCGATTCATTCCCCTCCTTCCCCAAAGCACACTTTCATTTCCGAAAAAAAGTTGTATTTGAAGTACTCCATTGTTTCACATTCTGAATGTCGAAAGTTTTCAACCAGAGAAGTGCATTCGGCTAAAAAACGAGAATAAAAACTAGATCAAAGACCTTCCCCACCTCCGAAAAGCTTCTCCTCTGATTCCCCCCCCCCCCAGCCTTGGAATTTCATAAGCCTCTCCTCCCTCCCAGTGTTTACAATATCATATTTGATATCAAAATTATTAAAATATAATAACTCCTCCGGATTCGATTGATATCAACTTACCAGGTGTAAATGTTACACTCAAATTGACAAGAACACCAGTGGGAATGAAAGGCCAATGAGAAACTTTAAACGTTGGAGGCTTATCATAATTTCCTAAAAAAGAATGGAACAATAAAGCTTGAATTTCAATGCTATTTTAACGCTTTGGGGAAACCCCGCACAAAAATAAATAATTGCTAAAAGTTTTTAAGAGAGAATTTTTCTGGAGACCGCGTGAAATCAAAAAAATGTGGCACATGCCTAGAAAAAGCCCTACCTTCATACTTCGCTCAAAGATACCTTAGGGTAAGTCTATAAACGTGGTATAATTTTTTTGTTCAGAACTGTTTTTATTTTCTAGAAAATCACCAAACACTGTATCGAGCCCCAACCGCCATAACAGTGGCCGAAATGAAGCCGACGAGTAGGGCAACAAAAACGGTATTCTTCAAAAGCGCAAAAGAAAGCAAATCTTTCCGAATATTATCTATTTGTATACGAGGTATTAACAAATGATTTGAACCTAATAACGGGATTATTGATATAACTATGAATTATTGGCGAATATTTGAAAATCGCCAAAATTTGATTGATTAAAAATTTCATTTTGGAGCAGTTTTTCAATAAAAATTTTTCCAACTCGGTATAACTCGGAATCACTTGAGATGAGCATTTCTGAAAATTGGAAACAATGTTCTTTTCAAGGATATAAAAATTAATTTGGGGCTCTTAATTACTGCGAAGAAATAGCCCGATCTATTTCGTGCAAATCGCAACGCCGCCGTGTAAACAACCGCAGATAATCCAATTATTCTTTTATTATCGAAGCCATAATTTCTGCAAAATCTTACCGCTTTGAGCTGTGCTTTATCAGAAACTCAATATGTTACCCTTACCTTCTGAAACTAGTGATTAAGGAATGATGTTTCCATTATTTTTGTTTCAAATCGCCATGTTCACTTGAAAAGTGTTTACAACGTCCGGCTTGACCATTTACAATACTCGAAGCTGTTCATAAATCATCGCAGACCATCGCACCTCTTGACTTATTTCTGCTTCCATACAACTCCAGTATATACAAAAGTCTTTTTTGCACGATAAACCAAGATGCTTTCATTGCTTACAGTTTCAGTTAAGAAACGTTTGGCTCCCCAAATGGCACAACGATGTTCACCAACGAAGTCGTGTGTCATCGCTCATTTTTGTCACGCAATCACGCTAAACGTGCACAGGACACCCAGACAGGCATTCGTCTGCAGACATCGCTGTACCGAGTGCAGGGCCAACTAATATTTATTTCTTAGTCAGTGTTATGTTTTAAACAAAAACCTGCGCGAATTCACTTAAAAAACGCTGTAGATCTCTTTTGAGTGTTTTGAATCAGTGCCATTCTGAAAAACTACTTTTTGACGTTTTCGTAAATTTAGTCACCCCCTGGTACTGACTATACATGCGTTGTTATCGACTCTATTTCCACGACTTCGCGCTTGCAAAGATTATATTTATCAATAGGCACTTTAAGTATGACGTTTAACGGCAAACGGCAAACGCAAGCTTGCCTTTCATTTGGTTACCTATTTATGGAATTCTTAAAAAAAATCCTGCACAAAAAATAAAATGAAATAAAATAAAATAACACATTCACGACAAACACAAACCTACTTAATTCCGTGTACACACGCCTAAAGACAGACGACAGAAATTGAATTTTTGACGTTCGCGGGAAAAACAAACGTCATACGTAACCTCTCAAATGACGAACTTCCCAGTTAACTAAAACAACTGGAAGTTAATTGTCTAGTGCTCCGTGATTATATACATCACCTACGTGTCCCTAGTGGATCGATATGGTCTACCATGACCTTCAGTGGCAGGCAGACAGGTTCCACGGTGAGGCGTTCTTTTCTAATGACACTGGAAAAATTCTACCGACTATGTAAACAGAACAACAGACTAACAATTTCGTGCTTTATCTAAGCACTTTGAACGTTAAACTTCACTAAAAACGTAAATCTTCGAGTCACAAAGTCGGCCGCTTGTATCAGGCCGCGAGACAGTACGTGTTATTTGATATCGCCTGACTGTAGGTCATTACAATTACATTTTTTAAAGCTTTGGACTTACACAATCTCTGTTTTTTGTTTTTGTTGTTGTTGTTGTTTTTTTAAATTTTCCTTACGATAGCGTGCTCATCAATTTAAACCTTTCGATTTTGTACCTTGATTGCTACGATGATAATGGCCATCGCTAGAAACTTGACAGTTTTCTCAACTCGAACTCGGAAAAAGTTGTTTCCCGTCCCTTAATCAAACAATTAATCGGCCATTCTTTGAGATCCCGAATTCTCGACAAGACAGAGGCGGCGTACCCTCGGAGAGTCAAGAAATCTACCAGCTAACTGAATGGGTTTTATAAAGCAAAAAAAGAAAGAAAGAAAGAAAGAAAGATAGAAAGGAAGGAAAAGAATACAGTGTCATATACTTTATGTGTTTTCCTGGTCAATGAAACCAATATTCAAGCTACATGTAGTTCGTCACTGCTGACAGGTACAGCTAAAACAAAGGGCTTCGATCTTGCTCAAGTAAGGCTGCTTACGATGAACGGAGATATCGCTGATATCAATGCTAAAAAATAAGCAAATATCCTTCAGCAATGAAATGGAAAAGCTCTTTAACTTGGACTTTGCTGCCATTTCACAAAGATTGTACGCATTATATGTGATAGGGCGTCTAAGCGCCAGTTCCTTTAAAGCCGCATTCGACAGCTCTTGGATTCTTGCTTCACTTGCAGCGGCCTCCAAGTCGTCATCAGACTGTTCCTCGTCATCCTGGAGGGTCTTTTTCGCAGCCAGTCGGGAAAAGAAGGCAGCTATTTGATTTGCTGTAAGGAAATCGTCGCTTGTAAACAGGCGGTTACCACTCGCATCTTTGGCGCTTACCATCGCACGTGCAACTGATGCAGGGTCTGCTTTCTGTCCTGATTGTTCCCCCAGTTTAAATTTGACAGTAAGATAGGCCTTCTGGCTGGAAGTAAATCTCTTTCGTGGAGCACCAGCCCTTAGTGCCCAGCCCATTGGTACTTTTCTGCACGAATCTGGTATGATGTCAGGTCTACTGTTTGCAATAACCTCTGGTACTGAAGGGGTCTCTCCCTCCAGTTTCTCTCCATACACCTTAACAGCTCTGTCTGTTAAGGTCTCGCGCTCTAGAGCTCGCTCGTGTTTACCACAATCTAAGTGTCGCTGCATTGAAGAATACCTTAGGAATGTCCGTGTGTGGTATCGCGCTTAAAAAATGCAAACAACGGTAATTTTAAATTCTGGATTTAAAACTTTTTCCCGGAAATAAAAAATAGGGGACAAGAAGGAAAGAAAATAAGAGCGTATTGGTAACCGAGCCTCCTTTCGAGTGACATGTTATTGCGTGACACCATCGCAAATCAAAGTGCTCTGTGAGCAAACTCGTGAATTGACACATGATTTTTTAGATTATGTCTAATGTTATCTGGTTTAGGGAATTTTGTGGTTGATTGTCATATCTAGAGTACGAGCAGTAGTTCAGTGTTCGCTAATGTAGCAAAGAAACAAAGTAACGTTGGGATAAGAAGGCATTACAATTGAAATGATCATGCTATTACATTTGACAAGGTGGATGATGTCATGTGTTTTAAACGTCTATCATTTTTGTTTCTGGTTCAAAAGAAAAGGTTGGAAGTAAATGTGGGTGAAAAGTGAAATTTACTGGCTTTCGTTGTAAATATTAGAAAATCAAGGCAATACTGTCTTAATGAAAACATTAACGATTCCCTCTTTATCAAATGAGACAAACGGGAACGAGTTTTGAGTGATATAACTAAACCAAGCCTGCCACCGTCATTTTAGATCTCCGCCTGGGTAGATTTAAGTCACGTGCTAGGCAACGTATAATCAATAACAAGATAGAATTTCATTTCAGGCCTATTTATCAATTTTATGGTGTGTAACTTTCGCATTTTAGTACGTTGTATGTATGTTGAATCTTCAAATTGTCTTGAAACTTAAAAGAAAATTGTTCTTTAAAAATTCACTGAAAATCGGTAGCTAAAATTGTTTGTTTAGGTGTTATTTGATTTTCGTGTTAACTTGTTATTTCGTAAGTCGCCGGCATCTTTTGTTGCTTCACACAGGAAAAACACACGCGACGAAACGAAATAATCAATTTTGTCCTCAATCTCACGCTATAACAGAGAAAGCTTTTGAACATCTGTAAACTCCGAGCGCTTCGCAGTAAGTGATATTTTCAATGAATCTTCGGATTGTTTTCAAGTTCAAGGATTGTAAATTACAATTTTATGAAAAACGAAGGTTGTTCTGTTATTTCAGTGTGAATCCTTGAATGCTTGCCAGTCGCTGGCGCCGCTTGTTGAAACTAAAAGGAAAAAAAAACTCTTTTAAGATTATCATTGGCTTCTTTTTCATCCCACCACTATTCTTAGCAACAAAGGTCGCCATTTCGTCTGTTTATTGCTCGCCAAAAACTATCAAATGCACTCAAAAGCCTAAAATCTAAAAAAAGTTTACAGGAATCGACCAATCGAGCGAGCGAGCGAGCGAGCGAATGCTATTCCCCACATCGTATCTATAACTCGCTCTTGCGCATGCGCGCAATTCACGAGTTAAAAACGAACGTCAATGATTCACTTCATCTGTCAGGATGCTCTGGCTCGTTCTATAAAAAACAAACTTCCGTTCTTATTGTGAAAGGAAGACTTGTAAAATGTGAGTGTTCCAAGCTGAAATATGGTTTTAACTGTCCAGCAATGCGACGTTTCCGGCAGGAACCTTCGTGAGATGTTTTCATTGTGATTTGGTATACACCGCCTGTAGTGCTGTACTATCGAAGCTGTTGTCAAGTCTCTTTATAACAAGATTGAGGCAAGGAACCAATCTTAGAAAGTTGTTTTTCGCCAGGTGAGCTTAAGAAATCCAGTTTACAATCTAGTATAGGTCAAAGCGATAAGATTTTGTTGGAATTATGGCTTCGATAATAAAAAGCCTAATTGGATTATCTGCGGTTGTTTACATGGCGGCATTGCGATTTGCACGAAATAGACCGGGCTACTTCTTCGCAGTAATTAAGAGCCCCAAATTAATTTTTATATCCATGAAAAGAACATTCTTTCCACTTTGTAAAAATGCTCATCTCAAGTGATTCCGAGTTATACCAGGTAGGAAAAATTTTTATTGAAAAACTGCTCCAAAATGTAATTTTTAATCAATCAAATTTTGGCAATTTTCAAATATTCGCCAATAATTCATAGTTATGTCAACAAGCCCGTTATTAGATTCAAATCATTTTTTAATACCTCGTATACAAATAGGTAAAATTCAGAAAGACTTGCTTTCTTTTGCGCTTTTGAGGAATAAAGGTTTTGTTGCCCTACTCGTCGACTTCATTTCGGCCATTTTATGGCGGTTGGGGCTCGATACAGTGTTTGGTGATTTTCTAGAAAATAAAAACAGCTCTGAACAAAAAAATTATACCACGTTTATAGACTTACCCTAAGGTATCTCTGAGCGAAATATAAGGATAGTTATTTTTCCGATCATGTGCCACCTCCCACGCGGTGATAAAAAAAATTCGCTCTTAAAACCTTAGACTACAGAGAAACAAGCACAATTTACTGTTCAGTCACTAGTTATTAAACGGCCGATATGATTCTTATTTCTCCATACTTTTGGGCCTGGAGTGGAAGATTTTGAGCGGGATCACATGGGAGGGGATGGGGATCAGTTGTCACTAAAGTTGTATAAAGGTGTATAAAAGGGGGATTGCAGAAAATTAACCTCCAATTAACTGCCAATGAGAAGAGATCGTATGAATATTACAGAGCCTTGAAGGGAGATCAGGTACATACTAACTAGCCCCCCAACAAGCAATAAATAATGACTGGTCCTTCAGTCCCTGTCTTTCTAATATAACGTATTTCCAGGCCCACAAACAGAACAAACAGAATTGTATAGAACATTACAATGGCCTGGCTCTTCTCATTTTGTTCGGAAAAAATGTGGACTTTTTCAAAAAATGAATGGTCTTATCGGCAGCTGGTTTATTGAAATAAGGAGGGGGGGGGGGAGGTAATGGAAATTGAAAAGAAAATCATTTGGAATCGAGGATAAACAATTAAGAGTGGAGAACGAATTGCAAAACCCGGGAATCGGAAATCAGAAATGAGGAATACAAACAGAAAAATTGGAAATTGGAAAGATCATTAAAGGCCTCCAAAGTAGTTGATTAATCGAGAAGGGAATCTTCCTTGTAGCGCCTAATTCCTCTTTCTTCATTTATCAACTCATGAATGGCATGAATTTCACATCTAAAATCTCATTCTAGTTCAGCAAAATATACAAGTCTTTCCAGGTAGCTGTAAGAAAGCAAATTAGCATTTTTGTTTTCCTTTAAAGAATTCTCATTTTTCACTTCCCATTCGATTTCTAGTAACATTCTGTAATTATTCCTGAACAGCTTTTGAGAGCGGAATATCTTTTAAAGAGGATTAAAAATAAATCAAAAGAGACACTCACCACAGAATGATGCATTTACAATTTCAATTCCCGAAGGATATCCCGTTGTTCCACTGATGTTAAAAAGGAGCATGCTCAAGGCGATAGTTCTTCGTAGCCGACTGATCGAAATCATCATCGTCTTTTTAACAAATAGCTGGGAAGTAAAACAATGAAGAGTAGTTTAGATGTCAAATACGTCTGCGAGTAGAAACGTGAGATTTAACGTGGAATTTTTGATCAATGTATGTTACCCTCTCTGAAATACTTCTCCCCAAAAGGTGTCTTCTAAAGTAGGTACTAACGAATTCGATATCTTTAGGGAAAAATTGGTGGAAAAGATTCGCGAGGTTGAAAAAAAAAAAAAAACTTTGTCCTCATTTTGCAAGTGTACTTCACTATTACACTACATTTCGTGTTACATTTTAAAATTCACGGTATTTTTTTTTCTCACTTAGGAGATCAGTGACTTACTTTCCCCTATTGGGAACAAGACATAGTCTGTTGATAAAAAAAGAACTGGGAGATCATTTGAACTATGCTTCTGTAATTATCATAGATAAAGACGATTACAGTCCGGCTCCAAGTAAGGCTCCAGATCTAACGAGGATCATTTTGAATTTATGTCACTAAATAATATTTGTATTTTATATACCAGTGCATGTAAACTGTTTGTTAACTATACATCTGTCTCTTAAGAGTTTCTTGCGCAGTAACATTCCACCGATGGCTGGCCCTACGTCATCCGTATTTGTTGTTGATGGTGTTGATGGTGACAATGTAAGTTTTCCTAGTGTTTATAGATGAAACTTATATTGAACAATACTGAGAAAGCAGTTTTGCTTGCAAACTGAATTCCCCGGGTAGCTGCATCAGATACTTCAATGAGTTTCTTGCCTATGGTGACAATTACACCAAACAAATTATTTACAATGTAGCTGTTGCCAGCCGAAGCTTTTCCATTGAAAAAAATATATATATCTGTATCCTGCTTTTAAGCTTACATCCTCTGCCTTTTGATAATATTCATACTTCCCTTACAAGTAGATTTCTCACCAACTGGCTAAATGACTTCAGCGTCATACTTTCAAGATAACACAAAAACACAAAAACAGAATGTAACTGGTGTGCAGATAGATGGACCTATCTCATCAAATTTAATAGATGAGAGCTGTCAGAGGGATCTGACGGAGACTAATACTCCCAAAGAGGTGTCTATTTAACGGATATCTTAGAAGACAAACCCTTGTCATTTTTGGTATTAATATCTCTCCTATCTGTTGTAATAAATGTTTTTTTTTAACTGAAAAAAACCGATCAGCGAATTCATCATAAAAAACATGGGTATAAATCAGTGATCAGTACATAAAAATGCTATTAAAAATGCAATTCACCATCGATACAAGTTAAGAATAAATTAAAAATTATCAAAAAAATATTTACAGTGATAAAAAACTTATACACTACATTTGTGTTGTGCCTTATCTGATTCTATTAAAAGTTGTAATTTTAAAAATTCTCAGCGTTTCGCAAGCACGCAGTTCTTTGGCGAGGTTATTGTAATTCTTATCAGGTACCTGATATGGAGGATATCACTTGGGAGACAACACCTTATTCCAGCTCTCCTGAGGGGGAAAGTTTGAAGAAAGAGAGGAAAAAAGCTAAAGAGAATAGTTAGAGACTCTAAGAAGGATACATTGTGGTTACACTGGCAGGCGATGGCCGTCATGACAGCATGGGCCATTCTGCAAAGTATGGCACTTACACCATATTTTGCTGTACAGTAGGCCTTATTATTCACATTGTTCTTGTAAAGGTTGGTAGATGTGAAATTCATGTTAAAAAAGAACTTACTGTAATGTATTATAAGACAATATAAGGGAACATTTCATAGTAGCAAAAAAAAATTGAGCATACAGTGAACCAGCATATTTGTTCTGAGTCACTTTGTTTTCAGAGTATGTGGCTGAAATCCACGAAACACTAATCTCATCGTCGAGGGAAGCTAAGGGGCTGTGAAATAGGAGTTGGGCAGGGAGACCCCTCAAGCTTTGCACAGTATGCTACAAAGCAAAGAAACAAGGAAGAGGCCATTGAAAAGTTCCATTCCAGAAAGCAGAAAGAAACAGTTATCTGTCCTCCAACCTGTTCTGGTTAGAGAGAAATGCCCTTTTTGGTCTTGCTTATTTTGTGAAGGACAAAATATTATGTTTTGAGAAATAAAGACTGACTGAGTAAACAAATGTAAACAAATGAATGAATCAATCAGTCAAACAATGAAACAATCAGTTATTCAAATGATCAATCAGTCAATGAACCTGTTATTTTTTTCCCCTAATTTATGATGCAAGGCCACAGGCAATGTTCAGCCTGCTGCAACTGCTGCTACTCGCAAAAGGAAGACACACATATGCTGGATAGTGATTTATCGGGTGGATAGCGTTATCCAATCTTTGAACAACCAGGCCCTGGGGAACAAACAGGTTTCTCTGAAATGAAAACTTTCTTGTTTATCTCCTGTCAGAAGTTAGGGCTACAACTTGAATCACTGTATATGAACCTGTTTCAGAAGTCAACTATCATGCCTGGTTATTGTATGGCTTTGATTTTATGTAATGTGGAACTATAAAACTGCACTCAACTGTGTTATGAAAAATTAATTAGTGTTATTGTTGCATTTGAGCACTTGATCAGAAAACAAACAACAGTTTTCAGGTGACAAAATTATTTTTGCTATTTAATACATGACTATATACATATAGACTTTCTGTACACTTTTTCCAAACGCGACAACATCAAGAAAACAGTAAGGACATAAATATTGTGAAACCTAGTCTTTGAATGACAATGTTTGTTGGAATCTCGCAATTTTCCCGTAAAACAACTTTTATCATCCGTTTGGAAGGTTGAAACGAGTAACGTCATCCGTTCATTGAAAATAATGAAGTGTTTTTTCTTTTACTACAATATAATTCATCCTCATCTTCTTCCTCATAACCATGATACTGATCTTCAGCTATGGGAAAGGCAGATCTCATTACACTGTACACACAGCAAGGAAGAGGAAGTCTGTTTGACATGCCAACATATACCCAAACCATACCTACAAATTGTCTTTAGGCCACAGATCGCAAAAAATCTGTAAATGTAAATGACGTCCATATAAGTGATTAGAATTGCTAGTTTCCGAATAAATACAAAAAAATTATACAATAGAAAAAGCCTAGCTACAAACCATTCTCTGACGTCGACTTTACCAAAGAATCTTCGGAGAAGATCTTCTTCTTCTTCCTCCTCTACAGCGACTTACATCGCGTATTGCTCAGCTTCTCCTTCGTTTGCTGCCGGTTCGACACTTTCGTCGTATGGTGCAAAACCCATATTGCCGATACAAAACTATCCTCCAAAGCGCTAGACAAACACTCTGAGTCATCTCCTGATGAAACTTGCGAATATTGTTTTTCTGAGCTCGACATATTTCCTTTACTTTCCTTTGACAAGAAGTCCTAGAAGATATTCGTGTTGAGAATCTGACGCAGCACCACAGTTTATTTGGGAAACTTACTCCCTTTATTAAAGAAGGGCTTGAGGTTTTCTCTTTTGCGATTTAAGCCATTTTTAGATGGTTTGCGGAAGAAACGCTGGCGGATTTCATACCCTTTTCGATTTTCCCATATGCTCCCTGGTCTCTACTTCTGCTATATTTCCTCAATTGTGAATTTGTTGACACGAAAATTCGACCGTATAGAGAAGCCTAAGTATTAAGAGGGGAACCAAAACCAAAACTTGACACACATTATTCCTACAGTACTGTACAAAAGTAATGCAAACGATTATCGTTGTTTATCGCGCTTTGTTCTTCCGATATATCACCGATATATCGTTCATTTTCTTGACACCTAAATCGACGAGGTATCGGAGCTCTCCTGCAATATCTCGTTCCGACGATAAATCGTTTCAACGATACATCCTTCCGGCGATATATCGCTTAAACGATATATCGTAGAGCGTGCAGAACATCATCACGATATATCGCTTCAGTGAAATATCGTTCCAGCGATTTATCGCTGAATCAGGAATGATTCATTGCGATATATCGTTCTGGTGATGTATCGCCTCAGCGAGTTTTCTCATGGCGAGAAATGCTTGTCTTCTTTATCTCGTTCAAGCGAAATAATTATAAGTTTTTTCAGATTCCTCCCCCATTATGTTTTGGTTTATGTAAGTTGTTAATGTTGTTTAAGTGCGTCTGCAAAGGTAACATTCAATGAAAGCGTAGTCAATAGGTACATGTATTATACTAAATGTAGCCAGTTTAAAATGGGGCTTTATTTGAAGCTCTTTGCAGCATTGTGAAAGGAGGCAGGCCTCAAGGGAAATATTTAGATTTAATATTCGAAAAAGACGTTATTTTATTAAACAAATGATTTTATTAAAGTATTGTTCACTACGCCTTAGGATGAAATTGGTAAATCAAGATCAGTTTAGTATGGACGCTTTTCCTTTTCATTTTTTCGCAAATGCTGGCAGCGTTTTCTGGTGCTAACTTTGCACGTATCCCACATGCGGCTCGTTTCGTCAGTTCTGCGGCACTGGTAAGAACAGGCCTTGATCACCTCAGCTAAAAAAAAAAAAAGAATATCAGAAAAAACCTCAGAAAAACAATGTATTAATTGTCGCAGCGCAAGAGGGGAAGGGGAAGAGGGTGTTTCTTACCAGTACAACATACAGGTCATAAAAGCAAAACAAAACAAAACAACATAAAAACAATTTGGTTGGAGAACATTATACATTTCATCGAAGTAAAATAACAAACTTTCATTAGCATACCTTTTATGGCTATGTCCGATGGAGACTCTTCAGAATACTGACTTCGGCTCCACTTTACTAAAACGATTTTTTCTTCAATGATTTTTTGTATTTTGGTTCTATGTGCTATGATGAAAACTACTTATGTTGAATGAATTAAGCTTTCCTTTCTTATAGCAATCGAAGCCCGTAGATGGATCGAGATTTTTATCAGATGACTGGTTCCTATTTGGTGGTTTGTTCTCCATAACAATAGAGGCGTAGGCTTCAGGAGAGCTTTTCATATTTAAATTAACTACACGCGAAAAGATGTGAACAAAAGGCGTGATAAAGCGACTTTGATAGAGTTAATGGAATCGCGGGCTAATTTCAGTCCTTTGATTGTTATGTAAGTAGACGGGTAATTTGAAAATGCTAATATTCTTGTTTTTGAGATTAATGAAATATGCATACACGCTTTAGTTTTTGTGGCACGTGCAAAGAATAAGCAAGGAAACAAGGAATATCAATGCCCAATACTAGGGTACATAAAAGGAAACTTTCACGGTATATATCGTGCAAAGACTGTTTCATTCATAAGATATCAAGATTATTGTTTTTTTTAGTGTAAAAAAGGCATGTAGTTACAGTCTTAGTCGTTTTAATAACCATTGTTAACTTTTTTAGGTCAATGACTTTTTGAAATTTGTGGCTCCCAAAGGAGCCGTTTTCTTTTGAGATGTGAAATCGATCTTTAAAATTGCGTTGCTGCTCCTTTTGCCTCCACTACTTCTTGAGATCATGGTCGATGTACTTAACGAATTTCTTTTCCGTCACCCTCTCAGCCCAAAACGCCTTTATTCCGTCAACCAACTCTTGTTTGTTTTACGGCTTCACTTTCGATTCTAAGTAAAATTTCAGTTCGCGCCAAAAGTTCTCCATGGGATTTAAATCCGGACTCTCTGGGGGAGTACGCCACCGGTTTATATCATTCTCCTTGAAGAAGGCCCTCGCTCGTCTTGTCGTATGTTGGGATCCTTATCCAGCACAAATCCGTGGTCTGGTAGCGTCTGATTGATGAATGGTAGAAGGGTTGTCTCCAGAATACGGCAGTACAGTTCTGCATCCATTATACCATCGAATATGCACACTTTAGTAGCTCCCTTTCTGCTGATTCCTTCCCATACGTGTACTTTAAGTGAATGTTTAGGCTTCGGTTTTCTTTTGAATGGCTCGTCGACCTTTCGGTAGCATGTTCGTCTGTACTGTTCCAGCGAGACTGAGCATTCATCAGAGAATATGACATTATGCAATGCATCACCGGAATCCAGGATTTGTTGTGCATACTCTAGTCTTTTCACCTTATTAGCTACTCTTATCAGTTGACAGTAATGGATGCACTGCAGCGTCCATCCCTATTTGGCTCGCGATCTTCGCACAGCGGAGGAGTTCACAACGACTCCACGCTTGGCCAGATGTTTTGGAATCTGAACGCTTGTTGCCTCGTCGTTTATTTGCTTTTCAATAAAAGCTTTCGCATCTGCTGGAAGCTTTGTCGGCCTTCCTGATCGAGGGCGGTTTTCAGTGGATCCAGTTTTCTGTATTTTGTTGACGATCCTGTAGATTTTTGCGTCTCAAGGCTTTCAATATTTGTATGGGAAAAAATCCTTCCTTATGGAGACAAGCAATTCTTTTTCTCGTATGTGAAGTAACCTTCGGCATGATTACGCGGTAGTATCCCGCGGGTACATTATATGCAAATACAGGTTGATTTCCATGGGGATGCAATAACACATCACAACGCGTTAAAAAAGTAAGCTTGCACCCTCCCTTAGTACCGTTTTCACAAGCTGTCTTTTTCTCGCTCTCGCTATTCTCGTTTGTTCGATAGTGTCAAAATGAATATAGGCTTTCTTATAATTTTTTTTATTTTGTGCACTAGCGAACTTGCTTAAAGGAGAACTGAAGCCAAAAATTGAGTTAATTTCTTTCGATAGCCAAAGTGACGAAATTATCGATTTCAGGCGTTATTTGTGCTAAATGTGTCTTACCTTGGAGAAATATTTCTTTAAAGTTCGTATTTTCGCGCTGTTTCGGCTTTCAAACCGTGGGCACCAATTTTAAATCAGCGGTCTTCCAAATGAGCCTGTGACGTATGTTATGGGGATCACTTGAGGACGTGTTATCGTTCGGCTAAATTTTAATACAAATTGCTTCTTCGTCGACCCTTCGTCATGAGCGGAATAGAACCATTTCAGTTCGAACCAGTATATCAGCCTGGAGAAGAACCTCCTCAGGAAGAGAGTGTAGAACAGGAGGTAGAAGCCCACGAAGAAGACACTACTTCGAGGATGGGAAACACCGAATGGTGTTTGTGCGGCGCTTGTGCGCTTATGCCGGTGGCAAATGAATGTTACTGCTGCCAAGAACTAGAGGAGCTTAATCAAAAGTTCGACAATTCAGGTTTGTACTTAGTATGTGATTATTCTCACGAGTATTTTTTTTGAAGCAGCCGCTTCTTTGCTAAGAGTGACAAAAGGTGGACAAGTGCAAACTCAATCTTAGTTGTAATTACAACTACAAGGTCTGATGGATGAAAATTATTGAAACAGTGAGGGAAAGAAAATGTTAAGACTTTTTTCTTCTTTTTGGGTATTGATAGTTGTTAGATGTATAACAGAGCATCCGAAATTTGGCATTGTATGCTTGGACAAGGATGTTTTAAGCACGGCATTGGTTGCAATCCACAATGCGCGGCTCAATCCAATTCCCGACCCTATCGTCAAAAGGTAAACTGTCTTTTTCTTTCTTATTTTGTACGCGTAATTAAGTCAATCGCTTTTGTGACTTTATATCCTCTTGTTCTCTAGAACTTGGCGTTTGGCAGCCTACAGACAATTTACTTGGTGGGCACATGGGGTATTAGGAAAAAACCGGCGTAGAATCGTGCCAGCATGCGTCGTCACGGCCATACGTAAAACATTTCCTGAAGAGAGTGGTAATTACGTGGGGTTTCGAGAAGCAGATCTGGAACTTTGAACTTTATCCGTAATGTCCTTTAATAATGATTAGTAACATATGCTTTGCGCGTATAACATCAGAGGCTCTTATTTCCTTATGTTACGGTTTCTTTCTAAAATTTGCGCGAAATATATAATTACTTGTCGAGGATATGAATTACTAACACATTTCTGCATAGTGATTCTGTCAAAAGCCATGCAGAGCCAAACGAAAGTCATCCCTATTGCAGTTATTAAATTATCCACATTGCCAGGGATAGCTGTGTGGCCTGAATGAAATAAACCTCAAACCTAACTTTGATTGCTTTTTGCTACGATGATTGCTTTCATTTTCATTTAATTGTGTTATTGACAAAGTTGTTATATTTGATTATTCGAAATCTCGATGTAAGATTAGCAATGACATCTGCTTTAGGAGGCCGGGGTTTGCTGGCAATGTTTTCAGGAATGTGTGGTGCTGTGACTGTTGCGATCCTCTCTTGCGGTTTTTTTTTCTTTCTCTCTATGGCATTAAGCATTGCCTTGAGATGATAATTGGTTGTCTTCTCAAATATGGGCTTTGCCACCCATTATTTTGTATTTTAAACACTACCTTGTATTGCAGCTCCCCTTGGTTGGCACCCCTGGATACAGTGGCTTTTTGCCTACCAGTGTTGGCATTATGGTCTAGGGATGCCAACTGAGTTCGAGCAACCATGCCATTATAAGAGAAGTGCTGCCGTTTGGGTGCATATTTGGTCTGCACACTATGGTAGATCTCTAAATTGCCAGTATGACAACATAGTGTTAGTTGCTGAATGTCCTTCAACAGATTTTTATCGAATACAACCTCCTTCAATGCATTATGAGCAGAGGAGCCAGACCTAAGCCACCTTTTAGTTCTTGCGATAGCCGGAGGGATTGGTTGGTGGGCACATTCCTCATACAGGTCAGCTGAATCCCAGGAGTGGATATTGACAGTATGATAGACAATGGATATCCACTTCTCTCTCAACATCTCCTTGTCTCCCCCACATGTTTTGGCACACCACCAAAGGTGGTTTGAGATGGATCTGATCCAGAGAGAGAGATCAGCACATTCTTTCTTCTTTGCTTTTTCAGTTAACTTTTTAGTTATACTCTTGGAAAGGTGCCACACGTCAAATTGATGATCAACTTCAGGGAAATTTCTTTTCATGTCAGCCCTAATGCCCACATGACGGTCAGTTGCAACAACCATAATTTTCCCCCCTTTTTCATAGATGTTTTCCATACAGCGTTTAAAACCCTCTTTCCATGGCATTGCTATTATTTACTTCACTGACCTGAACAACCTCGAAGTCAACAATTTTATCAGTTTTCTGATCAGTCATGGTATATGTCCCATATTTTGCATTATGGCCAGGACTGTCACAACGCCCATCCCCTGAAAGCCACAGATCTCGCCCCCCTAGCTCAGAAAAAGTGGAGTTTTGTTCTTTAAGCCAGAACTCATTGATTACGGGTAATAAGTACTTGTTTTGAATATTATAAAATATTTTCTCACTGAAAATTTCAAATTTAAGATATCTGCCAAAGATGCTACTTTTGTAAAGGTAGAGCCACTGAGCAAAATAGATGATGACAGCAACAAATTTCCAGCTGCCATCCCCTCAAGCATTGGCTGGCTTTGCAGGAGTACTTATGATTATTCATACATTCTAGGGTGACAAATAGTTGGCTTCCTTGTGTGGATTGGTTCCTCTTAATCACAGCTGCACCACACTCAGGACAATACTTAAAAAAATTTAAATAGCTCTTGTTTAAATACAATGTATTTGGTATCATCCTGTGGCTTTTCTTATGAATCTTCCTGTTTTGTGGGAAGGTAGATGCCATCTTTTCTTGGAGAGACTTCTGGGGAAGCAGCAGCTTCAGTTGCTTCTTCCTTGTTATCTTCAATTTCAGGAAGGAATACCTCTTCAGTCTGGGTGCTGCTTTCTGAAACATCAACCTCGACTTGGGTGTCAGTAGATTTCATCATTAAATGGAGACCACGAAGGTTGACTTGGATTCCAAAATCCACACCCTTGTTTGGCAAATTCATCTGCACTGCTTGTGACTCAACCATCGTGCTTTTAGGCCCTAAATCATGTGGGAATGGATATGATGGGCTGTCTGAGGTTGATGTACTTGCTCCACAATTCACTACATCAACAGGTGCAGGCTGTTCTAAAGCTGAAGCTGCATGTTCTTCGATTCCACAACTAGGTTGTGCAGTTACAGAGGCTATATACTATAACAGAAAAAATATTAACTCTGTTATGGTATGGGTTAGTGACCCTTTGAGAGAATGAAAAATGCAGGTATGGGGGATAAACTATGCTACTATATGGTTATAGCAATGATTCAATGGGATTTTCTTGGAAAATATAACACCTGACCCTGCCCTCCTTTGGTTGAAAGCCTGCACTGGTTTTAACTTAGAATTTCCAGTTGTATTAAGTTTTTATTCACATAGTAGTAAAGAAGGTTAAAAGAAATTCGTGTAGTGTGATCGTCCGGGTGAGTGTAGTTCTGAAAAGAACTGTTGTTGGTGACTGACGTTTCGACTATCTGTGCGATAGTCATCTTCAGAGTCAAGTGAGGAGTAGTTGTCAGTCGATGATGTTATAAAGTCTGGTCTGTTGAACGTGATTGGTCTGTTTAGCCGTGATGTGATTGGCTGGAAGACTCGTGTAGAGTTTGTTAACAGTCATTGGTCGGTTTCGATCCGTCTGTTGTTTATCGGTCTGTTTGTCGGTTTGTTCCCGTCGTTAATGAGTCGTTTGTAGGGTGCTGGTAATTGTTGACATCTGTTGAGAGGCGTCTGTTCTAAGTTAGTTAACCAGCTTTCCAGAGTCAGTCGTTGAAAATAGTTTGTACTGTAGGTTAAGCATTCAGCAGAGTCCCAGTCGATTCTGTGATTAGTTTGTCGGTGATGTTCAGAAATGTGATTGTTTACATCGCCATTTCTAGTTGCTCGTTTGTGTTCAGTTAGTCGCGTGTTAAGGTTTCTACCAGTCTCACTAATGTAGGAGGCCTGGCAGTCGGAGCATTCGATCTTATAAATCGCTCCCTGTCTGTTGTTGGGTTCGTCTTTGTCTTTAACGTTGGTCAGCAAATGTCGTAAAGTAGTAATAGGCCTGTGAGCTACGCGAATGTTGTAAGGTTGTAGGATCCGCGCGATAGCCTCAGAAGTGCCTTTGATGTAGGGTATAGCAGCTGTAGTCGTGATAGATGTGGAGTCCCTGTTAGTTTCTGTAGCGTCGGTCACCCTGTGAGTGTTTCGTCTAATGAAGTCAGTGTTGTAGTTGTTTTTGTCAAAAACACGGTCAAGGTACTTGTTTTCGTCAGATAAACTGTCCAGTGTGTTGCAAACAAGTTGCGCTCGTCTTGTCAATGTCTTGATAGTCGTAGCTTTGTGGGAAGTCGGGTTGTAGGATGATTCGTCAAGAAGTCTGTCGGTATGCGTCGGTTTTCTGTATATGGTTGTTCGTAGTTCGTTGTTGTTTCGGCCCACCAAACAGTCGAGAAAAGGAAGCTTGCCGTCTTCTTCGGTCTCCCTGGTAAACTGAATGTCGGTGTTTTGTTCGTTAAGGTGGTTGTGAAAAGCGTCAATTTCGTCTTTGTGTACGGCGGTAAATGTGTCGTCAACGTAGCGTAACCAAAGCGGTATGGTTTGTCGGCAAGTTGCAAGGGCGCGTTCCTCGATGTTCTGCATCACAATTTCTGCGACAACAACGGAGACCGGCGACCCCATAGCTGTTCCGTGCAACTGCTTGTAGTGTTTCCCGTTGTACTGAAAGTAAGTCGATGTAAGGCAGAGGTTAAGTAGGTCCATAATGTCTTCTGTCGGTAATGGTAGTGCATCAGTAGACTGTTGGAGCCAATTGAAGTGGAATACTGGTGAACAGTGATTTCACATCAAAAGATACAGGTTTGTAGTCGTCAGGTATCTGTACGTCTTTGATAGCGTCAATAAAGTTCTCAGTTGATTGTAGTTTACGTCTCGATTTGTCAGTCAGTGGTTGCAGTATCGTCGTAAGGTATTTCGACAGTTGGTACGTCGGGGACCCACAGAATGAGACTATAGGTCGCATAGGTATCCCAGGTTTGTGTAGTTTCGGTAGTCCGTAAAGTTTAGGTGGTTGTGGTACAGAGCACCTCAGCCGGTAAACTAATCACAAAATCGACTGGGACTCTGCTAAATGCTTAACCTACAGTACAAACTATTTTCAACGACTGACTCTGGAAAGCTGGTTCACTAACTTAGAACAGACGCCTCTCGACAGATGTCAACAATTACCAGCACCCTACAAACGACTCATTAACGACGTGAACAAACCGACAAACAGACCGATAAACAACAGACGGATCGAAACCGACCAATGACTGTTAACAAACTCTACACGAGTCTTCCAGCCAATCAAATCACGGCTAAACAGACCAATCACGTTCAACAGATCAGACTTTATAACATCATCGACTGACAACTACTCCTCACTTGACTCTGAAGATGACTATCGCACAGATAGTCGAAACGTCAGTCACCAACAACAGTTCTTTTCAGAACTACACTCACCCGGACGATCACACTACACGAATTACTGATACTCCTGGGTTCAAACCATTTACCTTAAGGTTAAAAGAATTCATTATTTAAAGAATAATATCCACAACTTACAAATAGTCTATTTGTACTAATTTTGTTAACCTGCTAGTTAACAAGGGACAGGTATAATGTTCCTAGAATTAAAGAATAATCACTTTATTCTGAAACAATTTAATTTTGTTTACCTACTGGTCAAAAATTTTCAGGAGAGACGAAGTACAAAGATTACTCAAAAAAAAAAACATGAAACTAGAAGGAATTCCATGGCAGGATATTGTTTTGCTTAAGGAGAAGAAATACTTTTCTGCGAAAACTTAATGTTTCTCAATGGAACCTACTCGGGTGGTATCCCTTAAGATATAAATTGTTATTGCCCCCAAACTGCATTCACCTTTCAATTTTTTTTTATCAATCATGCATAAATGATGAGCAGCTTCAAGAGTTTGCAACAACCCAAGCTTTGCAACAACCCAACCCAGTTGCAAGAGAGTAATTCACGATTCACTTACTTCTTTTCTGACTTTCTCTTCTGAACGTTTCTCCGATGAAAGTCGAGTTCTTTCTGATGGTCTCCGATGCGAAAAAAACGTGGGTATTGCACCTGGTTTTAGCGTAGATCTGGGTTTCAAACCAAGAATTTCTGCTTTCAAGTGTCGTTCGTAGAAGTCAGGTGTAAAATGTTCTGAGCACAGCCTGGAGTTTTCCGAAACGACCAGATCCGCTCGTGAGATCTTTGCCAGCCACTGTGATCGTAGAGCTTCATCCCTCGGATAGCAATGGTAGGATATACCAGTTGTGTACCTCGAGTCGTTGTTACAATTGAACGCCGCGCAGTATACTATTTTTTAGCTCGAAAGTAATCGAAGTAAATATAGCAACGAGGGCTACTCAACCGCCAAGAACAGATAGAAGAATAAACTCAAACAACTCGGGCTTCTGTATTTGTAAATCCTTTCTTGCGTAAGCCAAGAATTTAACCCATTATAGAGAACTTATAAACCAAAGTTCAACACGAATTTCAAAATTTTATTTCCTTTTGGACCTTTTGCGACATTGTTAACAGCGTGCGTTATCGTACATGCCATTGCAAAATCCAGACTACAAACGCGTTGCAAACTAATGTTAAGAAAGGTAAATAACAAAATATGGGAAATAGAATGGAAGATGAAATATCTTAAATTACCAGTATGCAAGAAAAATTAAAGTGGAGACCCTATTCCGAAAACATCGAGGTCAATCCAAGTGTAAAAGATGCGCCGCACATGATCTGGACACGTAACTACGTTTCAGAGACACAGGGTTACGAAAGCCAAAATATTTTTCTCTTATACAATCCCTAGATAGAAGACGAATTTTCTAATATGAGAGGCGCTTGCATCATTTTTTGCTTCACCTTGCACAATCTTTACTCCTGGAAAACCACAAATTCTTTCCCGCTAGCAAGCCGCAGTCCTGAATTCAACTTGCCTGTTTCTTGCCGTGTTTACCTTCATCCCCATAACCTACGTCACACGCTACAAAAAGAACCGCTGACATTCGTGTTCTGAGCCGACGTACCACAGTCAAATATCGAGCCAATTATCGCTAAAAATCCTTCGTTTTCTGGATAAAAACTGTCGTTCGAGGGAAAAAAAAATGACGGAAATTTGTTCCATCATACATAAATGTACGATACACGGTGAAAAAATTACATGAATTTGGACTTCAGTTCTCCTTTAAAGAGTCCATCAAAGGCTCATTATAAAAAGCCGCGTTAAATCCAAAGTAAATTCCTTTAATTTACATTGTTTTTTCTCCCAGCTGTCAGTTTGGAAGACAATGATAATTTTGACCCGACAACCGACACAAACCATCTGCCTGGGTATGTTAGCTTTTGTTAACAGTCTGTGGTAAGTTATTCTATTTAAATTTAGCCTAAAACTGCTTAGCAAAAATTACAGAATGTTAGCAGAAATGGCATGAAAATGAGAGTCGAGAGTTCCTCCCAGAAAAAAAAAAAAAAAAAAAAAAAAAAAGGATTGTTGATTTTCTTTTTAACAACAGACTTACTACTTTCCCAATTATCTGATTTCCGGGTTTCATTTCTCCATCTCCATTATTTTTCATTTCCCTCTCCACTGTCCACCGGCTGTTTTAGTGAAATGCAGCTGAGGATTAGAGTATTCGCTTGTCGCAAAAACGGTCATAATTTAATTTTCCATACATTGCTTTGTATCTAAGCTTTACTTGGGGCCTGGAAGTAAGTTAGAAATATAGGGGCTAATGAATGTCCTCAATTGGTTATCAGCAAAAGACTCAATTGGAAACTAATTTTGTTTTTCTGTAGCCCAAGGTGATATTCCATTTTTGCATTCTTTTCAGGAAAGTAAGCCTCCAACATTTACAGTTTCTTCATGGCCTTTCTTTCCTGCTGGAACTCATATTAATTTGAATGTAACATTTGCACCTGGTAAGTTGAAGTTGACATGGAGATGTTAATATTTTTTATTAATTTCCAATCAAAAGTGATATCGTTACAAAACCAGAAGAAGGGGCTTATGAAATTCCAATTTCAAGTCTTTATATAATCTGATTTTCACCTATTAATATTTGCGTAGTAACCAAACCGATGAGGGATAAAACCACAAGAAAAACCACCTGAATGAAAAAGTCAACGAATGCCAACCTCACATTTTCCTTAAATAGTTGTTTACACTTGGTTCCTGTTTTTCATATATTTATCCCGTGATGTAATTATACATATCTCCCATGATTAGTATAAATTCAAACAGTTTCTTTTTCCAAACAGTTTTTCAACTGACGGTGTGAAATACATCGAGACATGTTTTAGAAATAAGAACGATGATCTTTCCAAAGTTCTTTTTTGACCATCTCTAACAGGCAGCTTCGAATGAAAAACAAAGCAAAAAAAAAAAAATGTAGCGATGAAAAATCAGGCAATCCATCCTCATTGATTGATTATCAATCTATATATTGCTCTTGGTGCACGGTGATTCATATTTTAAATAACCGTTGTTGATTTCTTTGTAATTTTTTTGTCTTCTAGAAACCATAGTGTTGGCTGCATCTGGAGAATTGCCCGTAATTCCTCAACTTTTAAAGGTAATCGATCAATTAGCCCAGCCCTGTCAGCTCACGGGTTTTAGTACGCGTGATTTCTATCTGATAGCCCCGGCTGCATTTCACTCTTTTTTCTCTCCCTTAGTATTTTCCTGCTTGACAACAATAACAGTGAAGTTTTCCTTTCCTATATGGTGTTTATACATCTTCCTCAAAAGCGCATGTACTTACATTTTTTCGACGAAATCTGTTGTAAGCACTCTTCCTATTGGCTAAAAAATTTGCTTTTACAAGGATATAAAATTCGTTAACCAGCATCCAGGACTAAAGATATCCCGATATTTTGGTTTTATCGACTGAGTTAAAATGTAAATGAGCCACTGTTAAGAGTTTCTAAAGAGTTAGCCTTTCATTCTGACTCAGGGCTAACGATTGAGACGTCAACTTTAAAAAATCTTTATGCTGGTCAGTTTACGTTGTCAACTCACTTGATAAAACCAAATTCTCCTGTTGGCCCCACACGGCCATACATCGACGCAAGAGCAATCATGACGGATGATGGTGTTGATCATTCTCATTATCATTATGACGATTTTTATCAAGCTGTGCCAAGTTTGATTTGTTCTTTCCTGGAAATAAAAGAGGGCCTTAACCCTTGAACTCGTAAGAGTGACCGGCTTCTAGTTTCTCCATAAAATATCACCCCTGAATCAATTATTATGGTCACGAGAATCAAGGAAATGATCACCAACTTATAAAGCTCTTAATTTAAAACAAATTTTCTTTTTGTCAGCGGTTCAGGAAATGTATAGAATATGGTATGGAGAATATGCATACTGATGTTTGGGTGTAAAGGGTTAAATCAATGCATAGGTTTACATTCTACGTTAATGTAGTCATTCTACCTTCATTTTATTCTTCAATCAATTAGAATCGAATCTGCAAGGCGAAAGTTCAACTTTTCAATGAAGAGGATATCATGTTTCTCTGTTGTGAGATCGTGGGCAAGGTACGGTAAGAGACGAACAGGACAAGCAAGAGTCAAGACTCAAGAGAAGCATGAGGGAAAAGAATAAGCATGGGAAGACATGCAAAAATTCGTCTTGCAATCAATGATTTTGTAAAACATGGTTTTTAAAATCTAGCAATAATCAAAAAAGATAACATTCTTAACTTTGAGTAAATACATAGATTGCGTTTCTGTGGCGAGGAAAACAGCTCATCTTTGTAACAGCCCGAAATCCGGCGTAAAAACCGGGGAGAAATAAGAGGGCGGATCAGTTCGCGTGAAAAAAACTATAGATTGTAAAAAAAAATTGCTCAGATTTAAATGAGAATTAAACTTCTTGAAATACTAATTATGACAGTGCAGTTCATTGCACAAGAGCAAAACTCATAACCAAAAACTGCCTACCGTTGCTGTCTGTGCTTTCAATTATCTAATTTTTTTCCCTTTTTTCCCGCTCAGTAAATAAATAATTTTAGGGTTCACCGTATTCTGAGACTCAGAGCGAAAAAATGAACATTTGGCGACAAAAAATACCACCTGGTTTGTGTTAATTTGCCTTTATTGTCGTCTACGTGAAACGACGCCTCAATAGTTTTCACCGTTTGCTGTTAAGTGGCGATCTCTGTAAGAGCGGTCCAGGGTATTTCGCATCGGAAAAATGTTTTCCCTCAAGCTTTGCCCAATAAACTATCTTTGGTAGCAAGTAAATAAAACCACATTAGTTTCTGGAAATACGTTGAAATAAAATTTTTAGAGCTCTCAAAAGTCAAAGCTGCAAAAGGCGCTATTTTGACCTCTTGCGATATCGAAATTTCAAAAGTTGAATAGCCCGGTCCTCGTATCACATCGCATGCAGCAAAAAACATTTTGTATTCTTAAACTGTGTGATATATAAGGTGTATAGAATTCATTTCAATTTTGATACTCGTTTACTCAGAGGCTCGTCATAATTTATTTTAAAAACACTCGTTGGACAGCTTTCTGAAATTGGTCAAAAGTACTCTTTCTTTCTTGGTTGATATTGCTCAACTCCAGACCAGACCATTAAAAACTCCGCTTGATTTCTGCTAATTAGATGTTTGGCTGCAGAAAAATGTTAAAAAATCTTGCATTTATTGATTTTCTTCGCCGAGGTGACTTCAAACTTTTAGCGGTATTGCTAGCGTGACAGCCGATTATGCAAATTAGTTCATTGAGCAACCTCCGACCGTTTTATATAAGTAGCTCAACAAATCTTAGATTTTAACCATTTTAAGTAGAAAATATAGTAGGACAGAGCTTTAAGACCACACCGATTAATACCACCACCTCTCTCAAACACTCTTCGTCTACATCAGACGCGGATGCCTCTATCAAGTGGTCGTCTTCGTCGTCTGCGTCTGTGGCATCATCCAATTCTTGTTGTATTTTAGATCGCTGTTTAAGGCACAATCTCGAGAAGAAACCCTGTATCTGTATGTTGGATAAGCACTCTGTTCTATCAAACATTCTCTCTCCAACTATTGTGCAAGCAGTTCGCATATCCTTCGCTACTTTTTCTGGGTTTTGTTTCTGCCAGTGTCTCATCCGATATTAAATTTCTGTGTCAAGTACTGCCTCACGTTTTGCTAAAGCCGTTCACTTGCTCCTCTCTTACGAAGAGCCTATCCCATGGGAAGTTGTGAAGCACTTGTCAAGGGTTCTGTGGCCACTGCAACCAGTTCAGTCGAACTTTCACCCTCTAATGACAATGACTGAAAGTGATGAACCCACTACCTCTTCACTTTGTCATAAAGACTTTAAGTCATGCTCGCAGGCATAGGACTTACATGATGAACTAGCTAGTTCATATGGAGGTCAAAGTCAGCCTGTGTCTTAAAATCTTCATCGCAACCGGGTTCAGGGCATTGAAAGGAACTACCGTCGTTGCCATCATTGCTTTCTCCTGCTGATGCAATTCGTCGAGCAGTAGTGAGGAAAAATGGAATCTCCTCCACCAGATCCGTCTTTTTTCTGTGAAAAAATTGCAATTTTAATTTTACTGAATAAACTTTTCAGGCCCAACATTAAACGCTCTCCAAACGTGCAGGCCCTCTTGTGTAAACTCAAAGCTGTGTAAGTTGCTGAAATTGGCAATCTTGTTAATTTATAGGGTTCAGTTCTTTTCCTGAACTACGCACACTGTCGCCGTCGTTCCCCTGACCGGTTTCTCTTTCAATGCGGTATGTATGCTTTTGGCAGAAACAGCATTATGGCTTTCGTTGCAGTATCTCCTGATTGACGCTTTTATCAGACACAGATTCCTGTCACACATATTTTTTCCAGCCTGTGGCTAAGAATCGGATCGTACCTCACGAGTTCGATTGCCAGGCGATATCCGAGCTCTCGTAGAGATGATACCAGCTTACTGTTGTGATAGCAACCTGCTTCATCCGATCTTAGAAAGGCCTTTATTATTCCTGAATTTTGTAACTTTATGGTGACAAAGAGATTTTCTAAGACTGACAGCACTGAAAACCAGTCTTGTTTTCAGCTGTTAAGAAGGCATACGTATCAGGTTACTTCCGAGCTTTCCTCCTGTCTCAAATCATTCTGCTTGCTTTTCCCAGAACTTCATCGCTATGAACTTCATTGTCCAGTCAACTATTATAAATGTTTCATCTCTCTTCAAAGTATCGACAATTTGCCGCTTGTACCAATCCTGGTTCTCTGCTCTCAGGATATGCCCTCTCCATTCAAAGATCTTAGCGGCAGCATTTTTTGCTTCATACAGATAGTCTTCCGCTTGAAACATACCCAGTTGCATTGTGTACTCAGAAATAGCGCCTTTTACTTCTTCAAGAACATTCTTCAGCTTCTCACGATCCTCACACTTCACTTTGTGACTGTGACTGCATATTTTCTGAAAGTCAGTGTCACCAGCATCGCTCAGTGCAAAGACCCCACAGTGATCGGCACATTTGCTATCATCCTCTTTGCAATGATTACGGTATGTAGTCTTCAAATACAACTTGCTCTTCCGAAGCCTCTCGCCAACTTCTTTACACCAATCGTTTTCTGCTCCCACGCGTTCCAATTCGTCTATAATTTGGAGAATATCCTTGAAACCATCCGCTCCCTCAGCTGCATTATTCTCTAAACCTCTACAGAACGCCATACGTCATAGAAATGGCCTTTGACATTTGCAATCAAATTTACAGAATACCGGCTCCTTACCCCTTTGGAATCGCTACCAGGGTGTGTCAGATACTGGTATGCTGAACTTTGGCGCCAGAACTTCCCATAAGTGTGCCTATGCTTTGCGCAGACCCACATTTTGCCATGACTGAATCTTCTTCATCGAACAGGCCAGCCCTTGCAAAGATAAGCTCTCATTCTGTGACACTCTCTTTTGACAAATGGATTAAGCAGAGATTACTATCTATTGAGTCAGTACTCTTAGGCAAGTTAAACAAACCGGAAACTCCTCGTGAGTCTCCGAACGAAGTTTCTGAGGAACGCGACTGAAAACAGGACTTCTTGTTGCGAATACCGCTTCAAGAATTTAGTGTTATTAATCACAAGCAAACCATTACTGAAAGAGACATATGAATTACAGCTAATAAAATTACGCGCTTTACAACGTAGATATTCTTGGTTTTCACCCACGTGACCTATACCTTGACAACGGTTGCTACGCCGCCATATTGGTGTCGTATTATTCAAACATTTCGCGTGTTATCAAAGCTTTAGAAATATTCTTCATCATGGTTCATTGTATTATGATTGATTGTTTTCATAATAGTGGAAAGACGAAAGGTATAGGGTTTTATAGGATTCCAGTTGTAGTCACTAACCAAGGAGAAAAAGCAGAAGAGCTAAGCAGAGAACGAAGAGAAAGATGGATCGCCGCCATTAGCCGCGACGACATCACTTCGAAGGATGTCCTCAGTAATGAAAGAGTCTGTGGACGACATTTCGTGTCAGGACAATCTGCAAAACCCTGGGATAAGTACAACGTCGACTGGGTTCCTACTTTGAATCTCGGGAAGACAAAATATCAACAGGAAAACCACGACATTAAAGAGGCAAGAGCTAAACGAGCGAAGGAACGCCGCAAAAGATCACTCGAGCGTCAAGAACGCGAGGCAGCTGAGAAACGAAAGAAAATCGATGTCAGTGGCCTTCCCGTCCGTGATGTGGATTTCAGTGATCCTAAAGAAGGATCTTCCAAGGAAATTGATTCTTCTGAGGATATTTTTGATCACGATTGCGCATTTCAAGACCACACTTGCTCAACTCTCGTTGACAGTTCAACTCAAACCCAAGTTGATGTATCTGAAGCTATGACTCAAACCGAAGAGTTTGAATACCTTTTCAAAGAATCCTATATGCCAATTGATCGAGATTTTTTTGATTCTGATGAAAAAGTTCGCTTTTATTCTGGACTGCCTTCAATGGATATCTTAATGACCGTCCTTGACTTTGTGTCACCCCACATCAAACGAAGAACCCAAAAACTTAGCCTTTTCCAGGAAATGATTATTGTGTTGATGAAACTGAGACTGAATATGCCTTATCAAGACTTAGCCTATCGTTTTCAAGTATCTGTGACAACAATATCAAGAATATTTTCATCATGGTTACCAGTGATGGATCAGCATTTGTCCCCACTTATTTACTGGCCTGAAAGACACCAGCTATGGAAGACAATGCCTCTTTGTTTCCAACAAGCCTTTGGAACCAAAGTCACTGTTGTTATTGACTGTTTTGAGATTTTTATTGATAAGCCTACAAACTTGTTAGCTCGAGCTCAGACATTTTCATCCTACAAGCATCACAATACTATCAAAGTACTGATTGGTATTTCTCCCCAAGGAGCTATTTCCTTTGTGTCAGAGGCATGGGGAGGACGTACCTCTGATAAGTTCTTGACAGAAAACTGTGGCATTCTTGAAAAACTTTTGCCAGGTGACATGGTTATGGCAGACCGGGGTTTCACAATCACAGAAAGTGTTGCTCTCAAACAGGCAAGACTTGTGATACCAGCCTACACGAAAGGGAGGGAACAGCTGGATCCTATTGATGTGGAAAAAACAAGAGCTCTAGCAAGTGTACGGATACATGTTGAGAGGGTGATTGGTTTGCTGCGTCGCAAGTATACTATTCTTCAAAGCACTCTTCCCACTGATTTCTTGAACAATGACAATGGACAGGATGAAGTACCAATTATTGACAGAATTATTAAAGTATGTTCAGCTCTTGTAAACCTGTGTCCACCCATTGTACCATTTGATTAGCTCCATACTTCATACAGTACTATTATAGTCATATATTGTAGCTAATGAAATGATATGATGGGGTGGAGAATCTGTGTATAATTTAAGAAATATTATAACCCTATGAAAAGAGAGCAAGTGACTGGGAATGAGCACTGTGTAACATTAATAATTTAAAAAAATATACTTCCATTACAAGAAGGATCGACAACAATGACAACATTTTATTTGTGCTGTGTATATATATTTACAAAAATTATATGAATTAAAATATAAATTATGTTTTCAGGGGGCAGTAAGGACTGTTTATTGAGCACAGCTGCTTAAAATAGCTTGAGTTCATTATTCTTCTTGGATTTTTTTTTTTAATGACTGCTACTCTTGAGATTAGCATGAAACAACAAAACAAAATTTTTAGTGTAAAATGTATTCAAAAATGTGGAAAAACTTTGATTTCACCAGCTCTCAAACATTCAAGTAAATGTGGTCTCATTCTTGGGATGTCAAACATAAAATCTGAAGGGTTGAGTTCAAACACAAGGCATGTTGCAAATGCTACAGCAAAAACGCCACAGTCACTGCCATTCATTTGTTGCTGCACTGGTACAACTTCAATGCCAACAAAGTTATCTGGTAGCAGATCTTTAACTTGCTGCTCAACTTCATCATCAATAATGTCATTGTACAGACTGTCGTACAAATTAACACATCCTGATGTGCAACCAATAGAACTAATGCACACCCAATGTGAATTACCCGTATGTAAGATTTGAACAAAGTCACTGGTCATTATGTCAAAGTTCCTTACTCTTCCAAGAGTTGGTCTTTGAAAACCCTCAATGAGAGGATTTACTTTCTTGATGCATATTTGTGCTGCCTGTATTATTTTGCAATCCAACCAGCCATCAGGAGATGAGATTATGTCATAGTCATGCTCATCTAGATCTCCAAAAGATGCAATTCTGTTAGCTACACCTTTAGTCACACAGATTATTTCTAAGTCCTCATCACTTTCATATTCATCTCCAGTACAGTATTTATTTGACTCATTTTCATGTAGATCTTCAAAAGATTCAGAAGCTGTTCTGCTTTCAGTCACACAGGGTATTTCTATGTCCTTGTCACTTTCATATTCAGTTCCAGACACAACTGAAGCTGATGGATTATTGACAGTACATGTAGTACTGGTGGTATAAGAAGAACATGTGGTAGGGATAGTTAATGAAGACTTGTCTACAGGTTTTTTCTTCACTTTGCAATTTTTGCAGACCCAATATAGCTTGCTGTTATTGGGCATCCTCTTGTAGTTTAGACATTTCAGATGGAAAAATTTCCCACTCTGACATTGACTATGACATTTCAGCAGCTTTTCCCCTACAACAGGTTTAGCTTTGCAAACACAAATGGACTGTAATTTCATTGCTTCATCGAAATCAGGGTTCTTTTGATAATCAGGCTTGATCTTAGTAACTCTCTTGGCTTTCTTACATTCTGGAAGTAACTGGCAGCTTGGACAGTACCATACTTTGGGTAAGGGATCAGATATCCCTAAACATGAGAGGTGAAACTCAATGAATGGGCACTTGGGGTTTTGACAAGGCACTGTGCTTTCTTCTGGTTTGGGTTTTCTGCAGTAGCAAACAGGCTTTATATCACCTGCTGGTACAGGTGCAGCAATTTCATGCTTCCTGGTGTACCATCTTCCTAAGATTTCAGGTAGGATACAAGATCTCCACACTTTGGTGAGTTTTGGAAGAACTGATTCCCAGTGTGAAATGTCCTTGTAAATTCTCTCCAAGAAAAACCTTGTTTGATTGTTATTGTCAAAAGAGCACACAACAAAGTCACAATACTGAGAGTCTGTGATAAACAACTGTTGCTGTACTTGAAAAAAGTACTGGTGATTTCTCTTGAGCTGTACCTTTCCATTGACGTTTTCAAGACATGAATTCTTCTTTTCCACATAACTTTCAAGGTCACAGTTTTCAATGTTGTAAGGGCATTTGACTTCTCCACAACCATTCCCACAGCATGAACATGATACCAAAAAATCTGGAGTAGCATTTATCCAGGGGTGCTGTTTATCCACTATCATACCACATTGTTCAACTTTCAGATCTCTGTGAGTCTCTAGCATAGTCTTGGTATAAGCATTCACTGCAGCACTCTCATTCTTACGGCCATGACTGATTGCTTTAGTAGTAACTTTGAACAGATCAGGATATGAGATGGACTTAATTAAGGATTGTGATGGCATAGCAGGGTTAGTATGAGCTACTGCCCAACTCAGAGATGCACCAATGCGCCCAGCTCTGTGCCTGAAAAATGCGTTTCCTTTAGCCTGTTCCCTGGTGTCTTGCTCAATTAATTCTACCTGTGATTCTGAAATAGTCAGATCAATATTTTCACACTTTTCTAGGAGTTCTGGATATGACAAGTCAAAATTACATGGATCAAAAAGGTCAGAAATGGTTGGGATACTTCTACTTTTCATGATAAACTGTTCAGAATAGGGTTCAATCAAGCTTGAGGCAACAGGTTTGAACTTGCACTCATTTATTTTGGCAAGCAAATGTTTAAGCTCAGTTCCTCCAGATGTAACCCGTTCTGTCGAGACCTTAGCTTTCTTTGTAGTGCAAGGTGCTGATAAGGAAGGTGGAGAGTTTTCTGATAGTCCCTCAATACAGGCATCTAAGTTATCTTTCAACTTTTTCGCCGACTTGAAGTTGATATCTTTGACCCTAGCATAAGGAACCTCACTCACATATGTCGGTAACAACCACGTGCACTTTACTTCCGTACATGCCAGCGTTTCATTAATTCTCGTTGAAGCTTCGATATGAAATAAAATACTTGCAATATGTGAGCAAGTCTCAGCGAGTCCAGCTTTACAACCAAGGCAGTGGGCTGATAACACGGTTCCCTCCTTATTAGTAATAATCCAAACTGCAAATGGTCGCTCATTCATTCGTTGAGAATGTCTCACCTTTCCGATCACCACGAATTTTTCACCTATGACTTTGCCTTCAACACTGGAAATAAAACCCGACACCATCTGATTGTAGGCCTCCAAGCTTTTGAAAGCTTTGAACTGTTTCTTTGTGTAATAACTCGTATCGATAACCAAATAGCACAGGAGATCTGTAGCTTCTATGGGTGGTAAACATTGTGGATCTAACTTTGCGTCGATCAATGTAGCGGGATCGATCCCCACGAGTGATATTTTTTCTAAATACCTTTGTTTAACATGTGGCTCTAGTCTTTTAACATAGTCGCTTAAAGGTATATTGCAAATATCTTCCTTTTTTTCTTCCTTTTTGATGTTTTCAGAAATTTTGTCCAAATCACGCGACATACTTTTAAAGAATCATGCACCAAAACACTGCATTTTGACATATGCTAATAAGCTTTTGCGACACCAATATGGCGGACGCCTAATTTGCATATGCTGTGACGTCACGTGAAAACCAAGAATAGCTAATTGTTGGAAAAATGAGGTGACACGTAACGTAATAATTTATTTCCTCAAAAACCGCGGGGTCCTTTTCCACAAGAACTCTCTAGAGTTCTGAATAGGAACTTTCATAAAGACAGGTGTGCAGACAAAGTTTCTCTTATTCCTATCGACCAGAATTCTGATCCAAAAGGCGATGTTATCGCTGCTTTATTACGAAGGGAGAAGCAATTCAGGATAATTACACAATTGAATAACGTGACAGTGGTCACGGTGTATTTCAGTGTGTGGTGTTTTCGCCAGTTACACCAAATAGAATCCTGTAGTTTGGTTTTGAAATTTTCATACAGGTTTGAATAGTGTAAGCTGTCAGAACTTAAACATGAAATAAAAGAAGCCAAATTTTTAAAAAAGAGTTTGCGATACGTTGTTGTTGACGTCTTTCGTCACGAGATAGTAAAATTTGTCAAATTTTGGCCTATTAAAATGTTTAAAGTATTAATCGGTGTGGTCTTAAAGCTCTATTTACTTATTACCAAAGATAATTTATGGAGCAAAGCTTGAGGGAAAACTTTTTTTGCGATGCGAAATACCCTGGACCGCTCTTACAGAGATCGCCACTTAAACGGACAAAAAATTTTGCCGATAGTCGTTAAAAATTTAATCGTGAAAAAAATGTTTACTTTTAATCACAACGGAATGGAGTCAACTGTTAGCCGTAAAATGGCTGACACTTAAACGGAGAAACGTAACCAACTTAAAGAACAAATCCTGAATTGCCGCTCTGGACTTTCCAAAATCTGTCCACCTGTTTTAGTATAATCTATATATGCCAGATTCAGGATGCCAATTCTAAACTTTTCAACCATTTGCACCAAATTAAGGCCCAAAAACTGGACCAACTTATCGGTCCTCACATTACTCGCGACTCATCGCCTGAAATCCTCAAAACTGCAGTTACCATTCCAGAAAAACCGAATAGGATATAAAATCCGAAAAATGGCAGGCATTTCTTCCGCAAACCGAAAACCAACTGCCAGAAAAATGAAAACCCGCAAACTGATACAGACACCAAAATCAAAAACCCAGTTATTCAGCGCAAAAACTGAAAACCCGATCTAAAAAATGGCCAAAACCGAAAAACCGCAATGACCGAAAACCCCCAAACCGAAAACCTCAAAGCCCTCTTTAGTAAAGGGAGTAAGTTCCTACATAAACTGTAATGCTGCGTCGGTGGGAGAGTAAAACAGGGTAATTTCGTATCATCAACTGAGTTGATATCGTAAATTAGCCGCCGTAAAGAGTTTCAAAGCTGTCGTTTCGAGCGTGAGTCCTTCTTCATAGCCAACGACGTAGGGCTAACGCTCGAAACGTCAGCTTTGAGACTCCTTATTACGGTGGCCAATTTACGTAATCAACTGAGTTGATAATACTGAATTATCCTCCTCAAGTAGTTAGTAGTAGTAGACTTCATTTAACGAGGGTAACTATTGACCGTAATCACACCGACGAACTCATTACCCTCGTCGCTCTCCAAAATCATTCTCCAAAATGCTGGTTGAGATATGAAAGGACGTATATTTGATTACTTAGAAAGCTTATACTGCCACTCTTATAAAGATCCCTCCCTTACTTGGTAAGTTGCAATATTGCAAACCAAAAAACTAACATGCTACATGTACATACACTAAGATATTAAGCTTTGTTCACTTTACTAAAATGGCATATACAACGTCCTTTTACCAAGTTAGTTTTGATGTGTCTCTGTGTATAAAAACTCATTCATGCTGAGATATATTTATTTCATGCAGTGTGGATCAGTGAAATTAATTCTTGTGTTCAAATCTTAAACGACTAAACATTACTGAGCCACCCCCCATCACTGCTCTATTCTTCATGTGCAGGCAACGGCGTAACCTGTGCAGACATGTGGGACGTGGAAAGACAAGTAGTTTGAGGCTGGAACACAGCTGGCATTCATTTGGTAGATCATAAATCGGTAGCTCCTCCCCATAGTTTCACACCTTTAACACCGCCAGCTGCACGAGTCTTGAAACTTGTCCTTCAGGTGTACTGATAACGCTCTCAATTATTGTCCATCTCCACCTGTTGTGGTGTTAAAGGAAAATATTCTGATGGAGATATCAAAATTTTACTCAAAGTGTCATGGTGCTTCAAAACAATTCCTGGCTATAACCTTGCTAGGTAACCACTGGAGAATCCAAGTTCTGCATCATTAGCTTGGGATGTATTCAGAGACGGGATGATAACCTTATCGAGGGGTTCAAACAAAAACTTGACTTCAACTTGAATCATAGGACTGGAGCTCAGCTTAATGACATCTTACCAAATAGTCTGGTGGCTATCTGATTTTGGCAATCTTTGAAGGAGACGCTCAGCGAACTCTAAACAGGCTTTTTCATACTTAAGATACCACTGGAGAGTTTCATGATAATATGTCCACCTTGTGTCAATTAATGTCTGAGGAAGAGGTGGCTCTTTACTTTGAATACCAAGAGAAATATAAATAACCTTGTATTGGCTTGGACGCTTATGATGGTGCCAAGATATTTTATAGAGTAACTAAAACTTACGGGTTGCTCATGTCACCCTTGGCCCCAAACCCGGCCTGGCACATTCTTCTCAGCATAATGTTTGGTACATGTGGGTAGCATCCTACAAAAAATATCTCCTTTCCAAAAATTCTGGCGTTGTTAGCTAAAAGGCCGTTTACTTTTCCCTTTTGGGTAGAGGCATTGTCCCCAACCAACCCCGAAACATCGGTAATATCATGTTCATTTTTTATAACATGGTAATCTACATCAGACTGGTGTTTTCCCACTTCCTCTTAGGCTGTTTGCAAGGACATAAGCTCTTGGCTTGCTCTCTATTGGACACCAGGTCTGAACACCCATTATGTGCCTCTCTTCTCTTCCTTTGTGGGAATACCCCTTTTTGGCGATTTCAGTGTTGCCTTACAATTTCTGTTTCAGTTTTGAGGAAGCAGATCTTGTCCCCCTTAGCTTGTGTCTGACTTGTTTTTCCTTTTTTTCAGTAGAAGTCAGATATTTTTGACACTTCTCAAGTTCAGTTTGAAGCCTCAACACGTTCTTTTTTCAATTGAATGTTCCTTCCTTTTACAAATACTGAAATTGTGAAAAGGTTACACAATAAAAACTAGCTAAATTTAGCAGATTTCACATGATAAAGTATTGAAATAAAGAATACCATGTAAAAATGTCCAACTAGAAATCTTCTCGACTAGGTATTTTTAGAATGTGTAGTTTAAATTTGGCAAAAAAAAGTTATCACAATTGGAAAGTTAAATAAGTGAAACTATTGCGTTTCCACGGTGGTCCATGCGCTGATAATTTTGTTCATGTTTATTAAAACTTCTAACACAGGCCTTGAAACTTCACTCGTAAAACTCTCGATACTGTATGACGCTTAAAGATACACCTCCTTATGATCTGCTGACCGAAAAAATTAACTTGCCTGTACATTTATTTTCTTAAGCACGAACCTTTGGAGGGAATCTAGTCCGCTGTTTAATTTTTTCGCTTTTAGTGCGCGTACTACCTCCCTTGCGTTAATCACCGCTCCGAATAATTAAGCAAGGAAAAGCCTGAAAGTACTGACTATGCAACTATATCGACTACCTTGTCTTTATATTCGAGGAGTTTTTCTTTTTTCGGCTTCTGTTCGGTGGGAGTACTATCGGTTTATGATTAAAATCATTCTTTTAAGTAATGCTCAGTAAATAATACTCTTAGAGTTCACCACGTCCTGAGTTTCAAAGGAAATAAAAAATTTTTCGCGACAAAATATCATCCATATTCGCAGCATAGGGCCGTTTGTTGCAGATGAAATAAAAGCGGAAGGCTTTGTGCTTTTCAGTGATTTTTAATTTGTTGCATGGCATAGCTTACTTTAGATTCGGTGGTGTGTGCTGATTGGAAAGGAAAAGAGAGAATGAGCGCTTTTTCCATTCGCCGAAAAACTTCATGAATAATCCCAATGCAGTCGAACGCTCACCATATATCGTGATTCCGCGATGTCTTAGTGCAGTTCATGGCAGCTGCATGGTTATCATTGCCGACCCGTTAAAAAGTCATTTCCTCATCAAAAGGCAAACTAATTTACATTTCTTTACCGAGGTTAACTTTCCATATGAAATTTGAGATCTGTGATAAGCGCATGCTCTGATCTATTTTCTACTTTCATCGCACTATTTACAAAAGTGCGGAGATATTTTATTCCTATCATAAAGTGTGTGCTTTTGATGCTCGTTCCCCATGGACATGAGAGCGGTCAAACGTTTCTAGATTAAACAGTTTTTTAAAATCATATTTATGATATCTCATTTTTATAAAAACATTTACGATAGCTTCAGCAAGAAAACACTACTCTTCTCCACTTTCTTCTCGTGTTTCTTCTTCATATTGCTAAACAATATAATAGCTCCACTCCCGCAATCAATTCACATGCGCAAAGTCAAAACGATATTAACACGCGTGACAGTGAAAGCTGTTGCACGCAACAGCCGCAAACTTTGGAAAAAAAAAAACGCATGAAGCGTATGGCACGAACTGTGGCGTATATCACCAACGTGCTTTTGCTTTGTAATTCAATACTCATCGCAACCTCCTTGGCTGATATAGTGATTGAAAATGATGCATTTTAGCATTATTTGTCATACCCACTAGCCGAGACTGCGACATTCCTCAATTCATCCCCAAACGCATTTCCTTACTGCTGCCGATGAAAAGACATAGGGGAAAAATCTGGCTCGTTGTAAAAGGAGAAAAATATTTAACCTCCACGAGGTTTAATTAATCAACGAGGCACTGGAAAAATGCTGATCTGAAATTGAATCTTTTAAACTCAGTTTTAAAAAAGAGCAGACTAGTGGCGTGAGGTTGAACATAGAGAAAGTTTTAAAAAAAGAGCAAAGCCGTGCTTATTTAATATCCATGGTACAGTCCTGAATTTGTCCAAATTTAAGGTACCACGCCATTTCTGGTTTTCATATGCTTCAAACCAATAAAGGTTTCTGTTGACTTGATAAAAAAAATTCAAAGAGAGAAATAAACTCAGAAGCCATTACCCTGGCTAACTGATAGAAAGTGTGCTTTATTACTTAAACATATATGATGCGTCAAAGTCATAAATGCTCGAAAGTGCGAGGGGTTCAACTTTTTAACTAACCAGAACGTTGTTATTATTACATTTTTTGGCTAAAAAATAACCTGTCTTATTATTTAAAAAAACTAATTTATTATCTCAATTTAAATTAAAGACTCAAAGAATTACTCATTGCGTTTTGAATGACACAGCCTTTGCGGGAGCTGCTATAGTGCCTTTAGTTACAATGAAATGTCATCCAGAAGTCTCACAATAGCCAGAGAGATATCAACGAAAGTTCTAAATGTTTAAGCCATTTAAAGCGAGATATTTCATCAGCCATAGAAAAGTAGTTTTAAGACAAATATTTTCATGAAGTTCTTCAGTTGCTTTCTTCAATGAAGTATGAAAGTTCATCGGATGTTCCTGTTCTTTTGACCACTCTATTTTTAAGACGTGATACTCCTTCGCAAAGGAAAATGAAACATCGGATCGGGTTTAAGGTAATGTACTTCCAAATTGACTTCACGTGTCGAATTCCTTTTCCTGTAAGGTAGAAAAAAAAGACAGAGTTCATCGTTTATACATGTAATTGAAATCTTGCACTGAGGCGTTGAAAAAGGTAAGGTGTCCCTTTTTTCGGAAATTTGTCTTTGTTTTCGCTCTAGCTAAGAAGCGTTTTGAGAATGAGTGTTGACATTTCGTTAGCACAGTGGTTTGGATTTCTTTCTAGGATCTCAATATTCATCATACTCCATCTGTAACTCGCAGTTTTCTAATGTTGGAACACTACAGGAAATTAATAGAGAAAATAACTCAGCTGTCAGGATAACAAGGTCTAAAAGTTCCACTTACAGTAAGAGTTAAGCTGAGAGAAGAATTGACTGAACATCGCGATCTGTTTTAAGGTTACAGTTGTGTGAGCCAGTGTTATACAGAGTCAAATATCCTAAATAACCAGGATATGGCTACTTTATGATTTATCCTTTCACTGCGCGGAAACGAAAAGTCTGAGGAATTGAGAAAACCACCACAATCCACGCTATCTTTCCTTTTTTTATTTGGCAAATAAATAAAATGCACATTGATTAAAGTAGAGCAGCATGGCGACTTACCAATGGCAACCAACAGTACAGAGGCGTTAAGGACCACGAACAGGACATTTACAAAGATGGAGTCGTTCTTGCCCTCTCCTTGACTCTCATCCCAGTTTGTGTAAACAGCACCAAGACAAACGTCAAAGAAAATGATCCAAAGAACAAAAGTTTGCAAGCAGTCTTCAAACCTATTCTTGATCGGTCGGAATAAGGTGTAGATAACTCCAAAGACACTAACTGTCAGAAGTGTAAGACCGATTTGAGAGAGGCTCTTTGATCCAAACAGAAAAATCAACGAGATTAGAATCAGCTTGCGATACATCTCGGTAATTTCCCAAAACCAAAATTTCTTCTTATAGTTTTCAAAGAACACTCTGAGTCCGAAAGAAATCGCTTCGTTTTCCTGGGACTCGCGATACTTGTAAGTGAGAAACAGAGCCAGAAGTGGAAATCCCACGGGATATAATGCCAAAATTGAAGCCATGAGCCAATACAAGCTGTGGCGAGGAGTGAAACACTGGACGGAGTGGTCAGCTCTCAGCAGGAAGATGCAGTCGCTCTTGTCGTCTGTGAAACAAGTCTCTACACATGCACCAGGAAGAGGTATAATCTGAATAATCGATTTGCTCGTCGTAGGGTAGGTCGTCGACAACAATAGGAAAATGTTCCGATAGCAAGATTTCTTCAGACTCTTAACTTCCATTACTTTCTGGTCTTCGCCAAGGTCCTCCTTATTCATGATGTAGCGCTTTTTAAGAAAGAGATACAAGTAAATCAAGCCAACGAGTGAGACATTCATTACAACAATCATCGTGAACTTTCCAAGCTCATCAAGCCGTAGAGAAGTATGAATACAACTTAGAGGGGCAAACTGCAAGATGTTCCCTTCAAACAGTTTTAGAACCTTCTCCGTTGAGATCAGAATGACTGGCCACTGGACTTTCGCCAATGCCGAGAAAATACCGGCAATAACTTGGTAAAAACCAATCACAATCTTAAAGCACGACATGATGACATCTGCAACTGTCCGGTTGTCCTCTGCACGTTTGGAGTCACCCCACAGAACCATTAGAAATACAGCAACAAAAAGAGCAATTACCAAGATGGATGAAGTTATTGTTACAGGTAACCGGGGACATTTCAAACAAGAGTTGAAGCGAAAATAGAATCCTTCAGAGCAGGTTGCACACAAAGTCCCTTGATATCCTTGATGGCATTCTGAGTCAATTCCACCCTTGCAGGACTTTGCATGGGGACATTTGAGTGGCTTCGGAAGTGAAGTATCGAACGTGGTATATGACTTGTTGTAGTCTGGTCCAAAAGAATGAATATTGTTAACAAAACCCCTGAAACGTTCTTTTTCAGAATGGTCTGTCCATTTCCAGAAGTAGTCAGGAGCAAGTATTGCTGTATCTTTCTTACAAATAAAACCGTTTGGCGGACATGCTGAGCACGGACCAAAACGATCTAACCGATAGAAGTTGTGTAGGCATCTGCATGCACGATATTCAGCAGTCTTGTTGGAGATCGTACCTGGGAATGAATTTTTCCTTTCTTAACAATAATAATAAAGCATTCGTCAAAAGGCTTGTTCACGAATTCATTCTCTGAGTCAACCAAGAAATATGATTTCACCAGTGAATTAAAGGGATATACTTTAGAACGAGATATCTCTGGATTTCGCTTAAAATAGATAGCAACATCAACAACTAAAATTAAGCGAGTAATCTGTGTTCATCTTTCTGTTGTCTAAAAAGAGTTTCTGATAGTCCACTCCAGTTGACTTTGTTCTGTGTATATAATGTGAGAACCAAAATTGATGACAATGACTGCTATGTGTTAAAGACGTCGTTTTGACAGTTCTTTCATTAAAACTCAGTGTCACCCAGAGCGTATTTTAATCGAAAAAGGTGAAGTTTGCTCAAAGCGAACACTGTACTTACCATATGGGCAAGCCACGCAGTCGGCAGCTGTGGTTCCAGGACTTTGCTGTTCAGAAACAAAGGTACCATTACTGCATCTCTTATATTCAACTTGTCCCATTTCATCCTGATAAAAGCCACCTGTGAAGATATCATATCATAAAACAAAGATTCAGCTCCACGGGTGAGTTGGGAGATATTCGTCGTTAAACACAATTACAGAGCAGAAACATTTTTACAAATGTTTGTGCAATCTTTAATTTATTCTTGTTGCCTGCTTTTGGTTGTAATATTGAGAAAGCTGAGAAAGATACATTTGCTTCCAGCGGCCGAGCAGAGCGATTATAAAACTCTACTTTTAACTTTCAAATCGTCAAATGATACGGCTCCTATTTACTCACAGGAGCTTTAAGAACCTTGCAATCCTCTGGTAAAGTTTACTTGTAACACCAATATACAATCTTCGGTTGTGTGGTCAAATAGCTTTATTCGTATAATGCACCAGTATTATGGAATCCTCTTCCATGGGTTATGAGGAGGAGGAAGTCGTTAGGGCGTTTAAATTTAAGCCTAAGGCCCTTATTTTTAAACGAATTTTTATTTGACATATTGTAAAGTTGAATTAAGTGGCTTAGACCTTTCCTTGAAATATATTTTTAATTTATATCCTATTCTTCATAATTTTATCAAATAACTTTCAGTATTATGATATAAAGCGCTGTTGGATACTTTGAAGAGACAGCGCTCATATGTTGTCATTTATATCATTTTTTACCATGATGAACGATGAAATAGGTGTTCATTCTCATTACCTGCAGGACAATCTACACAGCGGTTTTCATCAGTATACATGTAGGTACCAACTGGACAGAGACTGCAGTTTTTACAAATATTTGATAAAGTTTGTTTTTTATAAGTTGCACAGTCGTGGCAGACAAAACCTGAGCGTGAAAAGCCAAATCTGAAGTTACTTGGCTCGTCGTCCAAAATAAGGTACAGAGATGTCGAGGGAGCACACTCACTAAGGATTGGATAATAAAAATAAATCAAATACTCGCTTGGAAAAAAAAGTTTACGTTCCCCCATAAGAAGAGAGACCTGGAAATGAGATGACAATTAACCCGTAAGCTCACATTGGATTTTGAGGTAGGTTTAAACCCAGTGAAGCGCAGGACCGAATTCGCTCTAACCTTGAGATCATCTCTGGTAAGTGCTAATAGTTAAAAGCGCTCTACGAAATGTGAGCTTTAAAAAATTGCCACATTCATCATATTTTTGATTCATGTCATAAATTTGGCGCAACAGAGGCCAGGGGGGGATTAGCACTGGACGACGTTGTCTTGCAGAGACGACACTTGAGCAATTTTTGGGACTTGCATTGTATCATGACTATACCAAGAAAGGCTTTATTTTATGCTACGGCTAACTTTTAATAACTACACATATTAAAATTTTTTAAGTCAAAGAAGCCGCTTAATGGATAGTGTAGATCAATGGAAAATGTTGGAGCTGATTCTATAGGGTGTATAAGAAAAAATAGTTAAAAAAAATAAAAAAGGCGTACTTACATCTGTGACACATATTTTCCCCGAGGTAGCTGACGAAGATTTTTACAAGTCAATAACCTGTAAACAACTTGATTATGAATAAGTTGAATCGAAACTGATTGGATGTAAAAGACAACGTGATCATTATGAAAATGATGGTAGTTAGTAATTAGTCAAAAGGCCCACGTCACCAAAACAAACTCAGGTTTCCATAGCTTTGAGTGACTTGAGGTTTTGCTTCTTCGTTCGAATTGGGTGACAGACCATTACCCGATAATTCCCCTCCTTCCCTCAAATTACTCGAAAGTGAGAAGTACTGAGGGTACGAAAACCGACCCGAGATAGGCTATACCAATAAAGCTACAACACAATAACTGTAACGATAATGATGAATATGTCAACGACGACGACGACAAAAATGATGATAAAGATGATAATAATACTAATAGGTTTTTTCTGCTTTTAGGGTGTTCACGCCTTTTGGTAAATATACGTCATTTTGTCTCGTGTTCTTAGGTGTGTTTGAAAATGATTATGATAACTTATGGAGTTTAGCTGTTGGTAGTTTCCAGGTTAGCTGGAGAATATACAAAGTACATCTTGGAGTGAGTATAATCTCGAAGTCTACTACTAACTTCAGTTTCTGGTTAAATACTATATGACGTGTGTTTAAGCCATACGGCTTGACTTACAATTTGGTATGGTTTGTCATTTTGTCGAAAATTCCATCTGGTAATGAGCTGAAAGGATTATCAAATATGGTTCTGAAAATAAAATATCTACTCATTACACAAGAAAACGATTTGATAGACATTGTAAAAGCTCCCGATATCAGCGGTCAGAAATAGCGGGTGGGGTTATTTTTAAATATGTTTGTTCTTTTCTTCTAAAACCGAGCCAAGAAACAAGAAAACGTTCAGCTCATAAAATTTGTCTTCTTTTCAGAGCTTTAAAGGGAATCAGTCAATTCGTAAATTTACTCACAACTGCTCCAGTACAAGTCCGTCAAAAGCCTTGCTTTCAATAGTTTTGATTGCGTTACTGTGAAGAAGCCTACAGAAAAAAAATTACGTTTCGGTGATCTTCTCTTCTCAATCAAAATAATTTTGATTGCAAGAAAGTAGTTTAATTCTCAATAAAAATGTTTTTGATTGAGAAAAGAAGAAACATAACCCTTTTTCTGACTAACGGAAACCTGGATATATCTTAGAAACCGAAGCAACTCATAAATGAAACTCATATCTTATCATGTAATTAGTAATGATACACTATCATTTATATAACTGACTAAAAACCCTTTTACATGCGGCACAGCGACTCTCTTATTTCCTACATTAAAGTGGATGTACTGACAGGCTTTCAGTAAAAGCAATTAACTGATGATCTACCGCTGTCCGTCAGACCTCTTACCTCACAGCGAAGCATTCTGATTGGTCTGGAATAGCTTGCAAATTACAATGGTGTCGATGACGATTATAAAAAAGTACAGCTTTTGATATTCATAATGGTGGAAATAATACTTTCGAGCTCTAGATTCAATTTTTTTGTTCTGGGGGACATCGACCCCTGACTCCCCTAGAGGAAAGGGGTCAATTTAAAACAATAATGTGATGCACCTATTCCAGGTTGATCTCACCGCAGAAAAACCTGTCTGTGGGGGTCCGAGGTCAAAGATGTGACAAGTTAAGTGTTCGCAATGTAAAACCGAGTACCAGATCTTTTCCCTTTGTTGAGCTCAGACTTTGCACATTACAAATTGAATAACAAAGAATAACATTGCTAATTCTGAACAAATTCGCTAAAACTTCGACGATGAACTCCTCCACGTAAATATTTTTAGCTTCCTCCTCATTTCATTTCTGTCTCTTGTTGCTCTGCTTAAACAATTTGGAGTTCCTCCCCAAAAAGAATTATTACAAGTATTCTTAACGCCAATAGGGATTTCTGTCTTTAAAAATCAGCCCATGTGCGATTTTGGCCTGGCTACAAAGTTATCTCTAAGACAGTGGCTTGCACAGACGAATTCCTAGCGCATTTATTACTAATTTATGAACGGTCGGTGTTCTTTTTAAAATCGAAGAAATGGCAATCGGTAAAGTTTTTTTGTTCATTTCTTATATGCGGAGAGGAAATTGATGAGCTATTTAGACATACACTCTCCAAGATATGCCAGGTTTTATGCTTTATGAATATCTTAGAAAAAAGTGAAAAAATGATAGATACTACTTACAGTACTTGTAGGTGTCTCATTGCTCGGAAAGTTCCATTGACGATATTTTCCAAGTCGCAAGCTGTCATGGAACTACAAAAATAATATGAAAAAGTCAGCGTGGTGGAGAAGTTTAATGAGGAATGGTATATAAATATTGAAAGGGTCGTACAGACTGATTGAAGAATGCACTCTTAAAAAAATATCGGCGTAACCGTAATTAGACAGTTAGAATGGAACATTTCTTTATAAATTTCAATACGCTTCTCTGTTGGGCCAAAACTAACTGTTCCTAATGTAAGGGGTAGACAGCAACCCCACCCCAGCCCCCAGAGTATTTTAGTCACGTGACCATCGGGGGGACGAGAAATTGGACCACGAGGTCGAAGAAAGAAAAATAGAATCGTTGAACAATATTTGTTTCTTTAACTATTTATCTTCAGAAGCGAACCCAACACTAACTTGTTAAACTTAACAACCAAGCTAGTTTTCTCGGAGATTGCTTAAGCTAATACCTAACAAATGCTAAGAGTTTTTAGTGCAACGATTATTCTTATTTATAACTTATATGCCAACAAAGGGTGGTTATGTAGTAATTAATCGTGTGTATAAATACAGCGATATAACGACATGGTCATTTTGAATGTGAATGTAACTTTTCTACGAATACTATTTTTCAACAGCTGTTATTGGCGTCGACACTCAACTCGCACAGTCTTCCGAAGTCCTACGGAACATCTGCTCGTAGGTGAAAACAACTTGATTTGACAAAGAAAAAAAAGCTCATTGACTGCGAGTCCTACTATTAAACAAATACAGTTTAACGGGCAATTCAGATAAGACTCCACCAAGCAGAGATTCCAGAAGTCAGGAAGGAACGATGAAGAATTACAACAGCAGAATTGACACTTTACAGTATACCACAGAGAGTCATGGCAGAGTGTAATGCTTCATGAGGCAACAATCGACTTCGGCGTCTGACTTAAACTAAATGTGCACAGATGAAACGCTAGGATTTACTTCGAATGTCACTACATCGTGAGACAGACGTTCAATATGATAATTCTTATTAGTTGGTGATTTGTGGAGCCACTGGACTTACAGATATTTCATACTTCCAAGCCCAGCGAAGATATCTGATGGCAGAGAAGGTCCAAGTGGATTTACACTAAGGTCTCTGTAAAAGTAAACCGTTTGGAATGAGCTCCAACTATCTGCTGATTAAATATAGGCCGATATGAGGTGTGAAATTTTAATTCCTTATAAACTGTGATGAGCTGCTGATGCGAACTGGGATGAACGAGTAATTAGCGAATATCTCCAACGACTATATGCTTAAACATTCGAAAATATATTTTTTTGTTATTTTTAAATCAAGTTAAAACATGACACTTACAGTGTGTGAAGCCGTGTTAATCCTTTAAGAATGACATTCACATCAGCAATTGATAGTAAGTTGTCACTGATTTTCCTTAACAAATGTAATATCTAAATCAACTTATAAGTGTTAGACAGTGGGCTAAAATAACTCACCCAGCCTCATTTATACCACGCTGTTTCTTGCATTTATATATCTATCTAACGTTTTTTTAGGAAAATAGGACAACGGAAAGGAAAGAAAGACCCAATGTAAGCGGCTCATTATCATTTTATCCATAATGTTTGAAGAATAGAAGCTTTCAATAATATTTTAGAAGTAAACCTTGATGTACTTTAATTGTGGCACACAGTTTTGAGAAGCACTTCATAAAATATAACTCACAGAGAAGAAACGGTTTCTGGAAGGTAAAAACTCCCTGAAATTAAGTTCTTGGAAAGATCTCTGGGAAGAAATGATAACAAATGTCATGAGATGAAGGTAGGAAAAACGAAAGAGATATATATCTGTCCGTATATATATGGCAAAAAATTTACATAAGTTAAAGAATTAAAGAGGACACATCGATTCTCTGCTACTCTGAGTTTCGCGCCTAAACGTTCGTCAGACAGAACTATATAGTTATGAAAATTTGCAACTAAGCTAAGGACGTACCCGGCGACTGAACACGCAACGGTTAGGATACCGCAAACTGTCAGCAAGCCAGATGAGAGAATACTGCCCGCTCTTGAAACTAATTAGATTGCAGGTTTGTAGAATACCACCCGCTCACGCGTCGACAAAAAAATGATGCGCTTCACGATCTCACTGTTTTACTATATACTAGCTAAATCAATTATTCACTTTAGTGTCAGTGGCGCCTTTTCACGGCTCGGTGAATATCCACCACTAGCCACACCCACTTAGGTGAATAGTTGTTTATCACATTAAAGCTATTGAAAGTAGAAATAAAAAATAGTGGTAAGTTCTACAAGGATAGTTATTTTAATCAGCCTAAAAAGATCACAATGAAAAAAAAATCGTTTTTTATCCAACCACATTTTGCAAACTTTTTGAATTAAATCATTACGAATTCCCTCACATCATTTTCAGTTTCTCCATATTGCGAAAAGTTTGTTGAGGAATGTGTCGCAGTGAATTATTTGATAAGTCCCTAGAAAAAGAGAGAGAGTTCATGAAAGAAAAAAAATTAATTGATTCTCGAAAGATTAAGCATAAAATTTTCAAAAGACAAACGTTCCCATTACATATGATTACTTACTCTTTTCTATTTTACTTATCATTAAAAGGACGATATTAGTATCCTAACAATCACCTAATACGTTCGAAATCTACCAGCTTATAGATAGTAAGTCAACTATTGAACCATCAATGAGTACCCAGGTATAACTTGTAATCAGATGATTACCTTTTTTATTTCTTCGCGTTTGTAGATGGCTCGGATTTAAAGACCATTTTCAAACTTTTTCACAACTTCGATAAATTTTTCTTCTGAATATGTTAGATATATGCAGTATGTTGACCACTGTTTCCTGTTAGTTTTCTGTTATCTTTTAAAAATGGAAAAGTAATTTGCTTTGAGACAAATAATCTCGATCCAATACGAATTTCTCATGAACGGAAAATTAATTAAAATTTAATTTCTTTTTTTATTTGCAACTTACAATTTCTTTAAGACAGTCAGGTTCCTAAAGCTTTCTTCTGTAATTGAGCTCAACGAACAACTTGAAAGATCTCTGGGTAGAAATTAAAATGTAAGTAAAGATGGTAATAAACATAACTTTGAATTCTAGAGGAGGTAAGGTCCGAAAGGAATAAATAAGCATTATTTAAATTAAAAGTATTTTGATCTAAATCGACACGTAGCATCCAATTATTGTGTTTTTCACAGTCTAGTATCACTTTTCTTATAATTAATTTCAAATTATGCGTTTGTTGTTCCTTTCTCCTTTTTCGTTTGGACAGGAATAACAGTGATGGCAAAACAAGCTTGAAATGGCAGAAATCGCCAGAAACCACAGCGAACTCACAAGATGTGAGCAATTTTTATTGATTTTACGTGTAAAAAGGTTCATATTTCGAAATATTTATCATTGTAAATCGACCATAGTTCGTTCCTCATATCCTTATAACGTGTTCAAATTCTTAACGGTTCCTCTCGTAAATCAACACCGAGTCACACAAAGCTTGACTCTTTCATGAATTAATCGTTTGCTTTTTCTCGAGACATGAGCTTGGGTCACCTGTGGTTCGCTCAGAAATCATCTTTGCTTTGTGTTTTCGTCTTGGCACTGACCAAGACTCCTTAACAAGTCTGCAACATTTAAATCTACTCTCGTTCAAGTCTGCAACATTGAAAGCTACCTTTGTCCAAGATGTGTCTAACAACTATTACCTATGTAACAAATATGAACACAAAGGAGACGATAACAAGCCCTGCAGGGCGAAGGATGGCGAAGTTTCTTTATCACTTACAGTTCTATTGTATTGCTTGGGATTCCGGTCGATATGAATCCATGAACTCGACATTTTACTATCAGTTGAGTCCTACCGAACTTTGTACATTGACAGATTTTTTGGCTGCAAACGTCACTCTCACATGGTGTTACAAACCCCAAGAGCAAGATGACTTGTATCAGACCTTTAAACATCGTTACCGTGGCCAGAGCGGTTTGCTGTAGACGTAAATTATAATATCCTGATTTCAAGATAACTAATAAACAAAGACTTATTCAAAACCGTTATCCGTCGTTAAAAAGCAACATAGCTTACTTTGTGTGCCTCCCAGATATCAGTTAGGCATTCTCACTATCTGTTTGAGACACAAAGTTAACTGTTAACAAAGGCACATATATCACGGAAACAAGAGGTTTCGTACCTCTGAAACATCAATATTTATTATGAGTATGCGTTAATGCATATTACTTAAAAACAGTCACTGGTTTCAATCTGCTAACTACAAAAGTTCATAAACGCTAATGAACCCCAAAGTATAAAATGAGATAATAAAACGAGAAGACCATAAAGATATGGCAATATTAAACTGGTTATACCCTCTGCCTTTAGAGTAATCATTTGATTGATTTCTTTCACGGGAACTGGTTACCAAAACAGAAGACCACAAAAATTTTCGAAACTCTGAAGCATTAAAATTAATTATGAGCACGCGTTCAAGCATATCATCAGGTATTCTCAAATTCGATTTTTCTCAACACCACACTTGCTATGGAAGATACACGAGGTATATTGATTCAATACTAACAACAATAATTTATGCAGATTAGAAACATAAACTTCATTTCTTTTACACTACTTTAGCATGCTCACAGCACTGGTTGGGGAAGGATTGTTTCCTGTTTATAACTTCGTCACTGGTCATTGCTTTTGCTTCCCTTAGGTTTTTCGTCACAATAGTTTGAAACAGTTTGGTTTCGAGCCCTTGACAGTTGGCACTTGAACCGGCGACACGTCCTCTTGGTTACGATAGGCGATAAGGAAGATTCGAAGCAAAGTCAACAAATGCAAGCGGGAGTTTTAACGGAACATTTAAACCTCTAGTGGAGTATTACGTTCTAAAAACATTTGGACAATTTGCATCCAGATTTGAAGGTCTATCCCTCTCGGTAAGTTACGAATCTTGTCAGTATAATGTAATGATAACGATATTTGCCAAGTTTTGGTTATACATACATATACTTAGGCTTTTTCCTATAAGAATCTTTTTATAGGAACAATCATGATCAGGCTGAGATTAGCCAAAATTTTAAGAACATACTCAGAACATACCCAGGCTGAGAATCAGCGAAGAATGTCTTTTATTGACTCGTTTTTCTTTTTTGAATTTAGCAGAGTATACAAGGCATGCCTTGCTCCCTTCTCACTACTGCGGTCGAATTTTCGCATCATTAAAATTCACAATTGATAAAGAGCTACCTACTTCAGCAGCTTAGACGACGATCGTAAATCTTTACACAAAATACCCGATAAATCACGAATGGACAAAATATTTGATTGAATAGAAAAATTATTTCACCGTTATTGTAAAGATTCATCCCATTCTTGTTACCTTAAGTAGCTGCAGCTTCAAACACCGAGAGATCTAGTCGCAAAGAATAGACTCGTTGCCTTATATTTACTACAAGTTCGTTAGCAAAATTGTGACAACAGCTACAAATACACTGGCGAGACGAAATGCAAACCAGCCTCTCGACTGAAAGGGCACCAGAAAGTGATAGATCAAAACAACTGAAATACTCTGCACTAGCTGAAAACTGTTTATTGTTGGCAGTTAGAAACTACACCCTCTAGGAACTGCTCAATAGCTTTCGTAAAAGTGCTAATTGGCGTAACTGGTGCCTTTTAGAATCTTGCGATGATAATTTCAAGAATCCACTGAATCGTTACGATGACATAAAATTAAAGCAAGAATTAATCAATCCAAATTTTACATTTTTCTTAATGGATATGTTACGCTCTCTCTCATTAAGGCAACAAACTTCCCTTTGTTTCAGCGTAGCGACATGATAATCCTCGAGAGATGTTGGGAAAACTAGAGAAACAAACCGTGATTTCGAGTATTCTTTGCTGAACAGGTTACGTGTATTCAATCACGTCACTGACGCTGTCAGATTCATCTACCAAATTTTAGGGAAATCAAATTTCGCGCTACGAAAGTTATCCTATTTTCTTAGTTTGCATAAAGCGCCGCGCAATCGCCTCCCATAATTTGCTTTCAAATTTTGGATCCTCTTCTTAGGTAGACTTGTTGGTTCCAGAAAGTAAGGGCCTCATTAGAAAACAGCTGTGCGCCAGCGCCTGCTCTCTGCGAAAATTTGGAGAAGCTGTTGACAACTCCTTACTTCTAACAAAGATTGTTAAAATCCGCTGTAAAACCCTGATAGTTTTTAATGAGAGAGACTTACTTTTAAGCAGGACCCACTTTTTTTGCAAAAGATAAATCAAAAAAACTCGCACCTTCTTCAATGTGAGACTTGTGAGAGAAAAAATATCACACCCTCATCTTGCCACGCGTTTGATTGAAAACGAAAATAACTCAAATACATGCTCTCGCAAAAACTAGAAATCATTGCTTTGATCAGTATATCTTGTATCATCAACATAGTTACACGAATTCGGCGCTTTTGCAAAGAAGGATCCTCGTGTTAGCTAAACATTTTGGTTCTGAAAATGATGAGTGCCTCGTTCGAAAACAGCTGTGCACCAGAAACAAAGTCTTTAATCGCCTCGAGGCTCTCCAAAGAAAACCGTCACTTTCGATTGTATTTAACACCAGTAGTAGGACCAAAAAATATATTTGTACATTGACAAAACTGACCGGTAAAAACCAGGCGACTTGACTTATATATAGAGAGAGGTGGTTTAAATGAGTCACTGCAATACGGATAGATTTAATTATTTTTTAATTTGCGAACCTTTGGCTCGATGTGCAACAAGAGGTTGGTTCAGCTTTATCCATCAATCTTTTCCAAAGACCACAAATTGCATTCGCCCTACGGGCTCTTGCAATTTTGTTAGTCTTCGAAAAAAATTTACTCGTGCTTATTTATTCAAAATTGCGCTCGAAATCATGTGATTACCTATACTAATTATGTTAATGTTTTTAAAACAAGAACTGTAAAGAAAAGTGATTGTTTCAAAGGCAAAGTTTACCACTTCAGGAGATATTTAGTTAAAGCTGGGACCTGTTACTCAGGGAAAAAATCCAAACCAATTTAATTACAATCCACGTTTTAGAATCTAGAATATTGATACTACTATTATAAAATATTGGAAATATTAATGAAACACACTAGGTTTCAACTGTTCCTTTCAATGAAGAGACAATGGTAAACAATGTAAATCATAACAATCGAGCAGCATGGTTAACGATAGATCAGTGTACAATCACAAAATGAAACAGTGGCAAATATAGGGCCTAAATATGTCAAGGGAAGAACAGAAAGAGAAAGCTGATACAAAGGAATACGTGACAAGAAGGACAGGAAATAATGAGTTCAGAAAGCTCTGCAAGCAAAAAGATCAGAAAAATATGGAAAAAAATAAAATCTCAAAGGCGGGCATTTAACAAATGCAAAGATTCAAATCCTGATCATATCAGAGAACTGGATGGGTTGGCATTTGCCAAAAGTGGAAAGAGTAACCCTAAGCGTGTGCAAGAAGTGAAAAAAAATGCAAAGAATAGAAAGAGATCCTTCATGTCTGGTTGAACCCATGTGAAAGCCAGCCACTAAAAGACCCAGCTGTATAGCAGTTATAGAAATGCATAAATTTTAAAGTCAAGATTCTACACAAGAGATACAAACAACGACAACAACAAGAACAAGCTTTATTACCAAATTGAGAAGTTGAACTTAATTTACACACATAATATATTAGTACAAAAAAGGTAACATTTACTCAGAATAACTGAAAAGCTAATCTAGCTGAGTAAAAGTAAATAATGTTTAAATATAGGACGTAGATTGACACAAAAGCTTGAGCAAAGCAAATTATTGGTCAAAAAAAGAGAGGACATTAAATAAATAAATAAATAAATAAAAAGAAAATAACGAAAAAGAAAAAGAAGAAGAAGAGACCAGTTGAAAACTCATGAACAGTAAGAATGTAAAATATTTAATTTGACTCAATCACGGTATCAGTCATCTGTCAGAAAGTGTGAAGGAAACAAATATCCTAAATGTTCCCAAACTTTGCTTGAAGCATGTATAACTACCATTGCCAGTATAGATAATACGAAATGGACTTGCTCTACTTGCCAATCAAAATTGACTAGTGGGAAGCTACAAGTCTGATCCAAAGCCCCAAAATGGGATTCCCTGTGAAACCACAATGTTTAAAGTTGATACCTTTATAAGAAAGATTAATTTTTCCGCCTATTCTGCTTATGCAGATACATGAGTTTCTTAGAGATGGATAATTATCTATTCATAGCAATGTTGTTAATGTATCAGCTGATGTAAATTCAACCGTTAGCACTTTACCAAGACCAATCAATGAATCACAAACGATCCTCATTAAACTCAAACGAAGGTGGAGTTACAGGCATCATTAATTGCAGAATGTTAGACCAAGAAAAGTGATAAAAGCAGCAAAATACCATATTACAACAAGTGAATAGTTTCAAAATGGGCATATAGAAGTTCAGGAAAATTGGCTTGAGAATCCTAATACTAGAGTTAATGATGCCCTTGCAAATCAAAGTAATGAATGGGAAGTATTCCTCAGTAATTCACGCTCAAGAAAAATGATGCTGAAATACATTTAACTGATCCTGGACCTGAAATTACTATTCTGAAACTACTCAAAGACATGATAATTACACCGAACAATTAGTCACTGACTGTAATGACAATGGTAATGATGGATGGTGCGAAATTGAGGAGAGAACTTCAGGTGTCACAGAGCCAGATATGATTGAAAATGTTGAAAAGATAATAACTTTTGCACCATTAGAACGAAACAAACCTTTCGGTATAATTATCGACAAAAACTCTGAATTCCTCTCTTTTCCATCTATTTACTGTGACAAAACTCGAGCTGATAAGTAGGAGAGAAAGTCTAAACATCTTATATACATTAGAAAAGTTACAAATAAACAAATTCAAAATAGTGCCTGCATCTCTCTTAAAAAAGTGTAAAACAAAATACAACAAATAACCTGCAGGTGACCTAAAATCAGATGATTATGTAAATAAATTAATTCACCAGACGATGGGTTGATCCCTTTTTAGTCGTAAATGTGTGAAGCGCAGAAACGACTATTGTTGGGGCTCCTTCCAATTCCACTCCCCAAGATCTCCTATGAAATATACCGGTGGGGTACAAAGCAGCACCAAAAAGTAACCAAACAAAAAAACAAAAAAACAAGAGTTATAAGTTATTGTTGACGGAGGGAACCTAAAATGATAGCCAACCAGCCAGTCGTTCATTTTCAATTTTGTCGGGATTCAATCGCTATGCAATGGAATCTTATTCGGAAAAAATGCCGGGAGAAATGGAGGGAGTATCCTACTTACAACCTGCGGCGTATTTATACAAATTTTACGCTAGAAATCTGCTATAGTACACGCTTTTATGGCAAAAAGTGAAATTTAGGGAATGATGCAGGTCAAACGATAGCCAAAATGGTAAATTCTGACTATTAACCCAACATCACCCCAGCAGTTTAAAGTAATTCCGAGTAGTTTCAACTCTATCCGAGAGTTACCTATCGGCTGCCTATTTTTACACGAAAAATTGTATGTTTTTGTGAGGGAGAATTTTATTACATTCAGAACCTATTTAAAAGTAATGTGTCCACGACTTATTCGCGTATTACTTTGTTTTTGTTTGTTTGTTTGTTTTTTTTGTTAATTTGGCACGAATAATGAAGAAAAATCACTGTTTTAAGAATAGTATCTTAAAGAGTCCATCAAACGCTTATTATAAAAAGTCGCGTTAAATCCAAGGTAAATTCCTTTAATTTACATTGTTTTTTTGCCCAGCTGTCAGTTTGAAAGACAATGATGACATTGACACGAAAACCGACACAAACTATCTGCCTGGGTATGTTAGTTTTTGTTATCAGCGGAACATGGGGATATCGCTCGGGACTTGAAGTTATTAATGTGACATTCTGTGGTAAGTTACTCTTTTTAAATTAGCCTAAAAACTGCTTAGGAAAAATTGCAGAATGTTAGCAGAAATGGTAAAATCGAGAATTCCTCTTAGAAAAGAAGAATTGTTGATTTTCTTTTTAACAACAGACTTATTACTTTTAACTACAGACTTACTACGTTCCATTACTCCATCTGCATTATTTTTCATTTCCCTCTCTACTGCCCACCGGCTGTTTTAGTAAATTCCAGCTGAGGATAAGACTATTTGTTTGTCGCAAAAAACAGTCATAACTTAATTTTCCATACATTGCTTTGTATCTAAGCTTTTCTTGGGGCCTGGAAGTAAGTTAGAAATATAGGGGCTAATGAATGTCATCAACTGGTTATTAGCAAAAGACTCAATTGGAAACTAAGTTTGTTTTTCTGTAGCCCAAGGTGATGCTCTATTTTTGCATTCTTTTCAGGAAAGTACGATAAGCCTCCAACGTTTAAAGCTTCTCCATGGCCTTTCTTTCCTACTGGAGTTCATTATAATTTCAATGTAACATTTGCATCTGGTAAGTTGAAGTCGACATGGAGGTGTTAATAGTTTTTATTGATTTCCAATCAAAAGTGATATCGTTACAAAACAAGGAGGAGAGGCTTATGAAATTCCACGGCTCGTAACCAGGATTTGAGAATAGAGGTTACGAGAGGACTTTGAGTGCGATTGCAAGTAAGAGGTTCTACGAAACTTCGGAATTGAAGGCCTCGGAAATGAGATTTCAAGTCAGCGTTTATCCTGAGTGTGTACTAAAATGATTGTCAATTATGTATCCTGCAGCGCTTAAAGTTGTTAACTCTAATCACAAATTTTATTTCTTTCCGTATTTGTTAAAATTTTTAATGATTGCTGTCTAAACTTAACGGGTTCGACCAAAATCTTTCCCCTCCAACTTCCCTTGATGCACAATAGATATTACTTTTTCATTACACTAAGAGCTGTGCCGCGTTCTAACTAGTGCTTTCTTCTAATAGCAGTAGATGTTCTTGAAGCATCCATGCAATACGAAGTGGTCTACAACGGCAAGGTTATTTTTTTTGGAGAAGACTCGACAGTGTATGCCATGCGTTCCCATACTCGTGCAGCTTACCTGCTGGTGGTAAGTCGACTTCCAAAGAGAGAGTTAAGAAGTAAATCAAAGGGCTCTTCATTCATGTTATGGCTTAAGTTAGCATTGTTTTCTTGGACTTGCTGAATTTAGGTACAGTTGCATTCGGTTTATGTGAACTTTCAAGACTTTTGAAATATATTTGCTTTTATTATTGAGCAGTTTTGTGATAAGAAAACTTGTGTATTCGTCGTGATGGAAATTGGAAAAAAAAGGATGTGTGGGCTGGAGGTGGAGTGGTCAGAGGTCATTAGACAGACAGTGTCCTTTTTGTTGGTGTGTGTGTTTGTGAGGCAGTGGGTGGGCTGGGTGGGGATAACCAGGCATCAAATGTTGCTCTAGCAGCAAGATATTAGTAACCCTCATCTTTCACGATCATTTACACCATTGTGAAATATTCCTAGCCCATTTCTTGATATCTTTTGTTTTAAATAAAGCGGCCATTGAATTTAATTTTTAACAAAGCGGCCACAATCGTTCTTAATAGAATTTCAAGCCTTCATATAATCTGATTTTCACATATTAATATTTGCTTAATAACCAAAGCGATGAGAGATGAAACCAACAGAAAAACCATCTGAATGAAAAAGTCAACGAATGCCAACTTCACATTTTCTTTTAATTAGTTGTTTAGACTTAGTTCCTGTTTTCCATATATTTATCCCCGTGATTGTAATTATACATATCTCCCGTGATTAGTATAAATTCAAACAGTTTCTTTTTCTAAACAGTTTTTCAGCCGACGGTGTGAAATACGTCGAGACATATTTTAGAAATAAGAACGATGATCTTTCCAAAGTGCCTTCTTGACCATCTCTAACAGGCAGCTTCGAATGAAAAACAAAGCAAAAAAATATTTAGCAATGAAAAATCAAGCAATCCATCCTCATTGATTAATTATCAATCTATATATTGCTCTCAGTGCACGGTGTTTCATATTTTGAATAACCGTTGCTAATTTCTTTCTATCTTTTTGTCTTCTAGAAACCATAGTGTTGGCTACATCTGGAGAATTGCCCGTATTTCCTCGATTTTTAAAGGTAATCGATCAACTAGCCCAGCCCTGTCAGTTCACGGGTTTAAGTGCGTGTGATTCCTATCTGATAGCCCCGGCTGCATTTCAGTCCTTTTTCCCTCCCTAGGTTCTTTCCTGCTTGATAACCTAACGGTGAAGTTCTCCTCTCCTATGTAATGTTTGTACATCTTCCTCACAAGCGCATGTACCTAAATTCTTTCGACGAACTCTGTTGTAGGCACTAGTCCTATTGGCTAAAAAAAATCAGCTTTTACAAGAATATAAAATTCGTTAGCCAGCATCCAGGACTAAAGATTTCCCAATATTTTTGTTTTATCGACTGAGTTAAATGTAAATCAGCCACTATAAAGAGTTTCTAAAGAGTTAGAATTTTATTCTGACCCAGGGCTAACGATTGAAACGTCAACTTTGAAAAATATTTATGCTGGCTAGTTTACGTTCTCAAACATTCTACGTTAATGTAGTAATTCTACCTTCATTTTATTCTTCAATCAATTAGAATCGAACCGCTACGGGGAAAATTCAACTTTTCAATGGAGAGGATATCATGTTTCTCTGTGCTGAGATTGAGGGCAAGGTATGGTAAGAGACGAACAGGACAAGCAAGAGTCAAGACTCAAGAGAAGCATGAGGGAAAAGAATAAGCATGGGAAGACATGCAAATATTTGTCTTGCAATCAATGATTTTGTAAAACATGGTTTTTAAAATCTAGCAATAATCAAAAAAGATAACTTTCTTAACTTTGAGTAAATACATAGATTACGTTTCTATGGCGAGGGAATCAGCTCATTTTTGAAACAACCCGAAATCCAGCGTAAAAAAACGGAAAAAATAAGAGGGCGGATCACTTCGTGCGAAAAAAACTATAGATTGTAACAAAAAATTACTTAGATCTAAATGAGAATAAAACTTCTTGAAATACCAGTTATGACAGTGCAGTTCATTGCACACGAGCAAAACTCATAACCAAAAACTGTCTATTGTTCTTGTCTGTGCTTTCAATTATCTAACACTCAACTGCCTTTTTTTCTCGCTCCGTAAATAAATAATTTTAGGGTTCACCGTGTTCGGAGTTTCAGAGCGAAAAAATGAACATTTCACGACAAAAAGTACCATCTGGTTTGTGTTATTTTGCCTTTTATTGTCGTCAACGTGAAAGGACGCCTCAATAGTTTTCACCGTTTGCTGTTAAACGGCCAAAAAGTTTTGCCGATAGTCGTAAAAAAGTTAATCGTAAAAAAATGTTTATTTTTAATCCCAACGGAATGAAGTGAACTGTTAGCCGTAAAATGGCTGACTCTTACATGGAAAAACGTAACGAACTCAACGAACAAATTCTACATTGCCGCTCTGAACTTTCCAAAATCTTTCCAGCTGTTTTAGTACAATCTATTTATGCCAAAATTCAGGATGCCAATTCTAAACTTTTTAACCATTTGCAACAAATTAAGGCCCAAAAAGTGGACCAACTTATCGGTCCTGAAATTATTCGCGACTCATCGCCTGAAATCCGCAAAACTGCAGTTACCATTCCAGAAAAACAGAATTGGATATCAAATCCGAAAAACCGTGGATATTTTTTTCGCAAACCGAAAACTTACTGCCAAAGAAACGAAAATCCGCAAACTGATACAGAGACCAAAATCAAAAACCGAGTTTTTCAGCGCAAAAACTGAATACCTGATCTAAAAAAATGGCCCCAAAACCGAAAACCTCAAAGCCCTCTTTAGTAAGGGGAGTAAGTTCCTGTAATGCTGCGTTGATGGGAGAGTAAAACAAGGTAATTTCGTATCATCAACTGAGTTGATAACGTAAATTGGCCATCGTAAAGAGTTTCAAAGCTGTCGCTTTGAGCGTTAGTCCTTCTCCAGAGTGAACGACGTAGGGCTAACGCTCGAAACTTCAGCTTTGAAACTCCTTACGGTGGCTAATTTACGTAATCAACTCAGTTAATAATACTGAATTACCCCTCTTCAAGTAGCTGAGCAGTAGTAGACTTCATTTAACGAAGGTAACTAGTGACCGTAATTACACCGACGAACTCATGGCCCTCGTCGTTCTCCAAAATCATTCTCCAAAATGCTGGTTGAGATATGAAAGGAAGTATATTTGATTACATAGAAAGCTTATACTGCCACTCTTATAAAGATCCCTTCCTTACTTGGTAAGTTGCAATATTGCAAACCAAAAAACTAACATGCTACATGTGCATACACTAAGATATTAAGCTTTGTTCACTTTACTAAAATGCCATACACAACGTCCTTTTACCAAGTTAGTTCTAACATGTTGTGTTGAAACATTAATTATTTGATGTGTCTCTGTGTATAAAAACGCATTCGTGCTGAGATATTTTTATTACATGTAGTGTGGGTCAGTGAAATCAATTCTTATATACAAATCTAAAACGACTAAAAATTACTGAGCCATCCCCATGACTACTCTATTCTTCATGCGCAGGCAGTGACGTAACATGTACAGATATGTGAGACGTGGAAAGACAAGTAGTTGGAAGCTGGAAGACATTTGGAAGGTTTTGTAGACACAACTGGCATTCTCTTGATAGAGAAAGTGCAGTTTTTGATGTTCATAACGGTGGAAATAACACTTTTGAGCTCTAGATTTCAATTTTTTTTTTCTCTGACGGACAATGCCCCATGACTCCCCTAGTGAAAAGGGGCCCAAGGGTCTCTTCTTCGGGCACAGTCACCTACTACACCACTATACAAGTACTATGTCTTCTAAGCTGCTTATGAAAAACGATGTTTAAACCCCTGACTCACACCTCTTTAGAAAAGTATATAGAGGACACCTACAATGTGGTCAAACTGGAAAGTCCACTGAATGTGTGTTTATTAATGTGATTGAACCTGTTGAAGATTAGCATCCTAAAAACAAGGAAAATTATAATACTCCTTAGATATAAAACATAGAACAGAAGCCGGTTATTATCTGAGCCGCTGGAAATAAACCTTCATTAAATTTTTTATCATGTCCTGTTTCCTTTGTTTAATTTCATGTAACTGTTTTCATCACTTGGAAATTGCAACGAGTTGTTCAGGAAAAAAGGATGTCACGAGTAGCCTGCCTTTGAGAAAAAAAGAATTCACCTTGTGGGCGTTAGATTTCAAACCCCGAAAGTTCGGACATTGAGTCGAGCTCGCAGCACATGTGTCCAAATTTCGGCCTTGGAAATTTTTCTTAAATAACTGCCCACTTTCAAGAAACGTTTCTTTGCTCAAAATTGGCATCTTTCTTTTATCGTGCATTTGATGGTGTGTCAAGCAAGTTGTCATTTTGCTGCCGTTGAAGCAGATGCGAAGAATGTTACAGGAAACGTTGCGGCATGGATTAATCGAACTAGTTCTGCGTACAGTGATTCATCTGATGAGGTATTTTAAGGGTGTTTAGTGCGTAGATTTTCAAATAATTCCCCTTCTCACAGGAGATTAGTGCCCACGAATCGATGTAGAACGTAAGGAAGCCTTGATTCCCACACGGAATTACGTGTCTGGGTGTGGATCTCCTTAGCTTATAAATGTACCGATTTTTTTTAACCTGAGCCTTGCCGGGGACCACACCGTAACTTGCGGTCTTCAGTGCCTGGCTTAGACACACCAGTCAGTTTCTTTACCTCTTTCCACCAGTTAGACGAGAGGCGCTCTTCAAGGTGTTCAACTTTGCATTCGTAGTATTTAGCGCGGCAGATCTTTAGTTGGCGGTGACGAAACTCCTCTAGATTTCCCTGACTGAGTGCTGATTGACGCTTCCTATCAGTACGTCACCATTCCCCAGTATGGTCAAGACTAACAGCACGGGATTGACGACGCAGGTGGCGAAGAGATAATCAAGTGGCGTTGGTGATAACTTGAAGCTGTACAGCTCTCTCCCTCGAGAGAGTTTAATTCAGACAAAGTGTTTTTGTTTCATCGGTGGAGGAAACAAATCAGCACGTCAGCTGAAATTAATTGCAGAGTTGAGCCGTCAAATAACAACAGTGTATATGGCCAAATTACAATGGTTACGCCCTCTGCCTTTCATTAGTGATAATCCCATCGGTTTCTTAACATGAAGTCAGGTTTCGAGACAGAAGGGAACCGAAGTTGTATAGATGCTTTTGTTGCTTCTCAATAACTTTCGCGCCCGGAAAATTCTGGGGTTGAAAGCATCTGCATGAACTCATTTGCGATAAGGTATTTTCATTTCTCGTTGATTTGGTACGGATTTAAGTACTCTCAACTTGAGAATACTTGGAAAAATTTGAGCTAAATTTTTTAAGTTAAATTTTTAGCAGCACCGAACATGCTGTGGAGAGTAGTTTTTACAGATTAGAAACGTAAGCTCTATTTCCTTTTTATGCTATGTCACTGTTGATTGGTGAAAAGAGTGAAGTTCCTGTTTACGCCTTCGTCACCGGTCATTGCTTTTGCTTCCGGTCATTGAAATAATAATAATGTTCACTAAATTACCTTGCCTTATTTAGTGTAAGTTCCTTGCATGAATTGTGATCAGAGCTACAAATACAGTGCGCCTCCCAACTGAAAGGCCAAAGAAGAGCGCTAGAGCAATAGTCTGTAGTAGCTGGAAACTGTTTACTCCTTGTAATGGCCACGCCGTCGTCCCCAAGGAATCTCTCAAGATCTTTCGCGCAATTGCTAACTATTGTAACAGGCGCCTTCCAGAATCTTGCAAGATCAATACTTCCAAGTATCGATCACAATCTTCCATTGTCTATAACCTTAGCGATGGTAGAGATAACGTAAAAGTTTCAGAACTAAGGTGAAACCACTAGCTGCGCCTCGTGGTTTGACTGCAAAGTTTTGAGCATTGTTGAGGTCATTTCCACGATCAATAAGGTTATAAACAACGGAAAGTTGTGGTCGATTTGTTGTTTATAATAACATTGAAATTTTTGTGCCGGCTTAATGCGCCAAAGATTTCGGATAATCACGCTCACGTAACGTGATGGAACGTTGCTTTGTTGTTTTGATTTAAGTTATGTAATGACTTCGACAATGAAATACCAGTAAGTAACGAAAGACATCAGACTCTGTTACTCTGTATTGTCTTTATCGCCCACCAATAGTCTCTATTCCCATGCGCCCAATTAGTTTCAATTTTTGTGTCGCTTGTTTAAGCATCAAGTAAATCTAAGAGGTGGTTTTTTTTTCAACCTCGCGAACCGAGAGCCGGCTTTCTATCTCTAAAGATTTTTTCTCCGCTTTTCCTTCAACCACGATATGTTCTTCTTCAAAGTTTGTCCAAGTATACCATTCATAAAATTCAGAAATTACTTTATTAATTATTAAGTCACTTTCCATATATCAGAAATTCTCCTTTTTGGGAGAAAAATTTTCTTTCGACTTTTCTTTCGATTTTTGAGCTACTTATTACGTCAATTTTCGATAACCTTATTCGACCAATAAGCGCGCGATAATTTCTACAGTTATTGTGAAAAATCCCCTGAATCGTAAGGGATAAGACTTAATCAGCTCAAAGTTTCCAGTTTTCTTTATGTATGTATTACGCACTTTGTACATTTTAGCAAAGAGTGTTGGGGGAACACGAGAAAAGTTTATAGGTACCAAGCGAAGGTGATGGATTTATAACCATTTTGATTTTTACGCCAGTCAACCGACAGGGAGTGTGTGAGTAAATGTATTTCTTTTATAGAATAAAGGTAAATATTTCTATTTTGTATGGGTTTCAGTGGGTGCAATAATCGAAACGTTTTTGACAAATCAAGGCTCGCGTGGTATCTCAGTAAATTTATAAATTCTGATTGCTTCTTTCGATAAAGACTGAAGTTGTGACCGAGACATGAGGATATTGAAATTTTCCGTTTTTTTCTCTCTCAGAATTGTGGATCTCTAATAATTATTGTGGTTTCCAAAAAACTGTTAATATTTTCACTACACTAAAAACTCAATCTTCCCTGTGCAACTGACGCTAAGCCGCAGTTTGCTTCAAATTTCCAGTTTAGAGGTTTCTAACAGCTCGCGTGCGCATCAGCCTTGACACACGCATCATCAACGAAGAGCTGAGGGCTTCTCAGCAATAGATCGGTTTAACCTTATCTATCGTGTTTTTTCCTTAAAGATATTGAATTCGTTAAACCTACTCTCTTTTTCCCAAATTCTGGCACGAATCACAAAGATAACCTGCTCAGCCTTATGTCATATTTCACTTTTAGCATTTGAAAAACATGTGCATGTACTAGCTTTTTAAGCAAAAGCTTCCTTTACTAGACCTTTTCGGGAGCAGTATTTTAGAGAGGATAATAAACACTCATCAAAAAGACCACGTTTAATTCTCACGTTTCTACTCATAATCGAATTTGACATCTTAACTACTCTTCGTTGTTTTACTGCCCAGCAATTATTTAACTAGACCCTATGAGCAGGGTAACTGGGATACCTGGATGGTACTTGATCCTTGGAATCAAGTGTAGTGATACTACGGGTGTCAGACTAGTATACTGAAATAGTGCGCTCTAGTCTAGCCAAGGGCATACACCTATTTCAAAACATAGGCATGCTATGCATGCAAGAGTTACTTTTTTGTAGGGTGGGTGGATTTCTTGAAACATTGTGAGTGACGTCTACATTCTTACAAAAGGGAAGAAGAGTATTAATGTGGGAAAGAACGAAAATGTCGAATTACCTTACTCACAGGTATTTTGTGGTAGATTATGTGTGTTAATAAATAAATGTAACCAAAAATAAACTGTATTGGTGCCTCGGATACCGGTTAGTACAAAATGCAGACAGCAGACTGCAGACCGAATACAAAATATAGACTGCAGACTGCAGAGTGGGTACAAAATGCAGACTAAGAATCTGAAGAGTTTTTACGTCTGGTACATAATAACATGTCATCTTACAGCTCACCGAGCGTCACGCAATCGCTTTTCTGCGATCCGCCTTCACGATTATTTGCACTATTGTGGAATATTCCTGGCCCATTTCTTGATGAAAATCAATCACAATATTATTTCAAGCCTTCAATATAGTCTTCTTACTTTGCGCGCGAGTTGGTTGGTGTGATGTCTGTACAGATTTTACCAACGTAATAAAAGTAGATGACGTGAATAACAGTGATGGTAAAGCAAGCTTAAAACGGCAGGAATCGCCAAAAAATACAACGGATACACAGGGTATGAGTAAGTTTTATTGATTTTACGAGAAAAATGTTCATATTTTGAAATATTTATCGTTATAAATCGACCATACTTCGTTCCCTATACCATTCCTTATAGTGTGCAGTTCCTCTCGTAATTTAACATCGAGTCACACAACGCGTGACGCGCCATGAATTAATCGTTGGCTTTTTCTCGAGACGTAAGCTTGGGCCACCTGTGACAAGACAATTGCGTAAACAATATTTAACATAATAACATTATACACAAGAAACACAGGGTTTTGGATCACGTATTTATTAAAAAAAAATATCCATACAACTACAATGAAAACAAACATAAGATTCACCTTTCTGATCGTGAAATTAATACCATTCGTACTGTTATCGTAGCTACGTTCCTTTCCATCAAGTGAATCCAACATGTCGTCTTTCTTCACAAGCAGTTTGCATCCATTATAGTTATGTTCTTTAGTCTCACGGTAGTAGTGTTGTTCAATAGATTGCATAGAGTATATGCAGTTTGGTTTCAGATTTCAGATTTTGTTTTTTACAATAAGTGAACGTTTTTCAACTAAGACATTGGCATACTTAGCATACAAGGCATTCAAGGCTTTCATGGCTTTCAAGCGTTCGCGACTCAATCCGTTCCAAAATTACCGCTCAATAACATCTTTCAGTGTGGATTAGCCGCGATTAATACGACTTGTATATGCGTCTGTAAGTATTTTGCGCGTTTGCGCCATAATGCTCCAGGAGATCGCAATCCAAATACATTGAAATACAAAACAACTGACCAAAGAGTTTTATAAGCAAAATCTCGTGATTCGTCATGTGACCCGGCCCTGTCTGTGCATGACAACGTCAATCATCATCAAGATAACACGCGTGATCAGCATGTGAACACCTCATTGGATCACAGTTAGTTGTCATGGTGTTGAGGTATAACACGCGTGATCAGCATGTGAACACGACTGGGCTACCACAGGTATCCCAGTAAAAAGACGATGATGACTTCGATCAGTCAGCTACGACGAACTATCGCTCTGAGACCCTTTGAGCTTGCTTCTTTTTGTCATCAGTGAAACAACGGGATATCCCTCGGGACTTGAAATTATAAATGCATCATTCTGTGGCGAGTGTCTCTCTTTTAATTTATTTTCAATCCTCTTTCAAAGATATTCCGCCCGCAAAGGCTGTTCAGGAATAATTTCAGAATGTTACTAGAAATCGAATAGAAAATAAAAAATGAAATTTCTTCTCTCTTGTCGACTAATTTAGAGGTCTTGAACGATCTTTCCAATTTCAAAATTTTCTGATTGTATTTTTAATTCCCAATTTCTAATTCCGGGATTTTATAAATTCGTTGTCCATTCTCGATCGTTTATCCTCGATTCAAAATAATAGTTGCTTCCGTTTCCATTGTCCTAATTTAGTAAAACCAGCTGCGGATGAAAACGGTCATGTTTTGAAAAGTCGACACTTTTCTAGGATAAAATGTAAAGAGCCTGGCCATTGTGATATTCTATACATTGCTTTTTCAAAGCTTTTCGTGGGCCAGGAAATTCGTTAGAAAGATGGGGACTGAAAGACAGGTCATTATTTATTGCTTTTTGGAGGTTGGATAGTGTGAACCTGATCTCCCTTCAAGGCTCTGTAATATTCTTATTATCTCTTCTCATTGGCAATCTTCTACAGTCCCCCCTTTATACGCTGTTAGCGACGACTGATCATCCATCCCCTCCCGTGTGATCCCACCTACAAACCTTCCACTCCAAGCCCAAAAGTAGGAAGAAATAAGAATCATATAAACCGTTGACTAACTGGTGACTGAACTGTAAACTGTTATTGTTTCTCTGTGGTCCAAGGTTTTAGAAACTTTTGGCTATTATATATTTATGTGCAGAATTTCTCGACGCGTCAAAATAGCATTGAAACTCAAGCTTCATTGTTGCATTCTTTTCAGTAAAGTATGAGAAGACTCCGACGTTTAAAGTTTCTCATTGGCCTTTCATTCCCACTGGTGTTCTTGTCAATGTTAGTGTAACATTTACACCTGGTAAGTTGATGTAGATTGAATATAGGGGCGTTATTATATGATATCAATTTTTATATCTGAATATTGTAAACACTAGGAGGGAGGAGAGGCTTATGAAATTCCAAGGCTTCCAGACGGGGGTTAATCAGAGGAGAAGCTTTTCGGGAGTGGGAAGGGGGGTAGGGGATGCACAACAGATATAGCTTATATTGTAAGCTATATCCTTTACTACACAAGGTTCTTTTTTGACGCTTTCTAACTGATACTTACTTCGTATAATTGTGGGTCTTCTTGAAGCGATAATGCAATACGAATTAATCTCGAACGACAAGGTTATTGTCAGGGACAGGGACGATGGTCTATGCATTTCTTCCCCAGATCTGTGCAGCTTACCTGCTGGTGCTAAGTCTCTAAGAGAGAGTGACAAAAAGAGAAAATCAAATCTCTTGTCAAAACCAAATTATCCTGTTAAGCCCACCACATAACCAGCGCCATGATTTCTTTGGAAAGTTACTCCCCATGAATATAATGGTTTCCAGTCGAGCACTACGTAATCTTCTTTTCAAAATTTTCGTAGGCTCATTTCAATATACGCTGGCTCTCGTGAATTTTTCAGTTGTTTCAAAAGGCATTCTCTCTTAATTACTTTTGTTATCATCACATTGACTGCTCTATGACAGAATAATAATGATGGTGGTGATCATTATCATTACGATTATGGTGATTTTTAGCAATGTGTGTCATGGTTGGATCTGTTCTTTTCTAGGAACAGGCGAGAGTCGTAAATAAATCTATGTGTTTACATTGTACTTTAATTGACACATTGTTCTTTCATTCTATTCTTCAATCTGTTATAGACTTGAAGCTATAAGGGTAAAGTTCAACTTTTTAATTAAAAGAGCGTAATGTTTCTCTGTAGTGAAGTTGTTGGAAAGGTACTCTAGGAGACGAGCATGAGTAAAGACTCAAGAGAAAGACGAGAAGCATGAGGGAAAGTAATTTGCTTAGGCAGGGAGGACATTAAAAGAGTCGTCTTGCAATCGCTGATATTGTAAAACAAAATTTCAAAATCTAACGACAATCATTATAGATAACTCTGCTCAGTAATTTTGAGTAAATTCATGGATTAAATTTTTGAGGTGAGGGAATCAACTTATGAATGAAACAGCGTGGAATCTAAACTAGGCAGCCAAAACAAACAAAACAACAAACAAAAATGGTAAACTGTAGCAAAAATTACTTAGATTTGATTATCCAAGAGAGCTAGCTAAGAATACGGGAAGGTTTGAACCCCTCCCTACACATAATGTTCCCTTGAAAGTCCGACGGTTCAAACACAGATGTAAATAGAAACACGGGAGGACTAATCTGTGTGATTCAGTTATCTGTTGTGGTGAATTGCATAGCGTATGTAATACCAAGCCATTGCCAAAAAAATTTCTTAACTGAAAAATTTATTGCACAAAAGCAAATCTCAAAACCAAAAATCTCCTTGCCTGTCTTTGCTTTTGCTTACCTGACGCTCAGCTGTTTTATTTCCGGCTCAGTAAATAATACTTTTAAAGTTCACCGTGTCCTATGTTTCAAAGAAAAAAAAGGAACCTTTCGTGACAAAACATCATCCATATTTGTCGCATAGGGCTGTTTGTTGCTGATAAAATAAAAGCGGAAGGCTCTTCACTTTTCAGTGATTTTCTTTGGTACATAGCATAGCTTACTTAGGATTCGGTGGTGTGTGCTGATTGGAAAGGAAAAGAGAGAAAGTGGAATTTTCAATTCACCGGAAAACCCCATGAAATATGAATAGTACCAGTGAAGTTCGGCGTTCACTATATGTCGTCATTTCACAATGTCTCAGTGCAGTTAATGACAGCTGCAAAGTTATTATTGCCGACCCGTTAAAAAGTCAATTCCTTGTCAAAAGTAAAACTAAGTAACATTTCTTTACCGAGCTTAACTTTCCATACACGACATTTAAGACTTGTGATAAGTGCATGCTGTGATCTATTCTCTACTTTTATCGCACTATTCACATGAGTAGGGTAATATTTTATTCCTATCATAAAGTGTGTGACAAATAAAACGCTTTTGATTTCGCCCGTTCCCCATGGGAATGAGAGCGATCAAACTCTTGTAGACTAAATTTTTTTAAAATCCTATTCATAATAAGTCATTTCAGAAAAAATCTTTTACGATAGCTTCAGCAAGAAAACACTTTTTATTCTCCACTTTCTTCCTTTTTTTCTTTGTATCCATAACCTATAGTGTTTTCTCTGCTTGTCTCTTATCACTTAGACTTGGTTTGATTATCAATGGGTGCTTTTCTTAAGCTCTAAATGGTGAAATTTCAGTCTTAAAACCTGGAACAAAAGGAAGAAAGCGAGTGGCACTACAGTGAATAGAATATAAGAACACTTTTAGTTCACCGATCGTTAACCATTGGACTAGATTCCTGTTAACTGCGTTTGTATTGTAAGTATGATCACGACTGTCCCTCAAGAACGATTTTTTTCTCCAATTAATTCCAGTTTCATTGGATTTAGCCATGTGTTAGATATGGCATTACCTTTCAAGATATCTAAGATAATAAGGTGTCACGAATGACAAATTCACACGCACAAAATAAAGTGAACATCGAGATTCACGCGGGCGACAACAACAGCCAAAAATAAAATGGACGCAACAGCCGCAAACGTTGAACACACGCGAGACGCTTGAGTGCTTTGTAATTCGTTACTCATGACAACCTCCCTGATTGATATCGTGATTGAAAATGATGCATTGTATTATTATCTGTTGCACCCTCTAGTCGAGACATTCCTCAATTCATCCCGAGTCTCATTTCTTTACAGCTGGCGATGTAAAGACATAGGGGAAAAATCTGGCTCGTTGTTAAAGGAGCAAAATATTTACCCTCCACTAGGTTTATCAGTCAACGAGGGAATGGACAGAAAATATTCACCAGACACAGTTACTTAAAGACAGGGAAAGAATACGCCTGGATCTGCAAACTTAAAAATCTGCCACCGAATGAGCTTCTTTAAAGCAAAATATTGAACCAGACCTAGAGACCGTTAGCAGCTATCAACAAATTTAGTCACGCCAGAAGAACAAAAAAAAAATCGAAACGAGAGATTTGTACAAGTATTTAACGTTTAGAAATGGAAGTTCTTTGCCCAAACACTGATCTAAAATTGAATCTTTTAAAATCAGTTTTAAAAAAGAAAAGACTCGTGGTGTGAGACTCGTGTTATGAGGCTGAATATCTCAGAACTAACAAAAAAAAAAAAAAAAAAAAAAAAAAGCAAAGCCGAGTGTATTTCATATAAATGGTACAGTCCGGTCTTTGTCCAAATTAAGGTGATACGCCATTTGAAGTTTTTATTATATGCTTCAAACGAATAAAGGTTTGACTTTATATAAAAAAAAAAATTCAAACGAGCAATTAGTTCAGTAGCCATTACGTCGGCAAACTGATAGAAAGTGTGCTTTATTGCTTAAATATATATAGAGCGTCAAAGTCATATATGCTCGAAGGTGCGAGGAATCCTACTTCTTAACTAACCAAAAAAAATTTTTTACACAAAAATAACCTTGATATAATTTTCAACGTTTTTTGTCGCACTTTAAATCTGAGATCAAAAACATTATGCATTACATTTTGAAGAACACAGCCTTTGCAGGAGTCGCTAGTGCCTTTAGTTACAATGAAATGTCACCCAGAAGTCTCACAATAGCCACAATAGAGAGATTTCAACGAAAGCTTTAGGCGTTAAGCCTCCTAGAGCAAGATATTCATGAGGCATAGTCAAAAAGTTCTAAGACAAATATTTCGGGGAAGTTCTTCAGTTGCTTTCTTCAATCAAGTGTGAAAGTTCCTCGGGTGTTCCTGTTCTTGTGACCACTCTATTCTTGAGACGTGATACTCCCTGACGAAGGAAGCTGAAACATCGGATCGAGTTGAAGGTAACGTACTGCCAAATTGACTTCACATGTAGAATTCCGTTTCCTATGAAGTAGAAAAAAAAAGACGGAGTTCATCATTTATACATGTACTTGAAATCTTACTCGAAAGCGTTAAAAACGGTAAGGTGTCCCTTTTTCTGAAATTTGTCTTTATTTTCGCTCTTGCTAAGAAGCGTTTTGAGAATGAGTGTTGACATTTCGTTCACAAAACGATTTGGATTTTTCCCTAAGATCGCAACAACTCTATCTTTTAGTTTTCTGTATTCTACTAATACTCTCTAATGTTGGAATACTACATGAGATTAATAAAGAAAATAACTCAAATTCTCCCTCCTTGGCAGCTTCCATAGGTGTAATTTTGTAAACTACATCCCAAAAACCTGTCAGGATTACAAGGTCTCAAAATTCCACTTACAGGAAGAGTTAACCTGCGAGAAGAATTGATCAAACATCGCGATCTGCTTTAAGATAACTACTGTATGAGCCAGTGTTATAGAGCGTCAAATATCCTAAATAACCTGGATAAGGCTAATTTATGATTTTATCACAATTATATCATAATTGCGCGGAAAACGAAAAAACTTGGGGATTGAGAAAACCACCACAATCCATCAAAATTAAGGTCCTTTCCTTGATTTATTTGGCAAATGACTAAAAATGCACATCGAATAAAACAGAGCAGCATTTTGACTTACCAATAGCAAGCAACAATACAGAGGCGTTAAGGACCACGAACACGACATTTACAAAGGTGGAATCGTTCTTGCCCTCTCCTTGACTCTCATCCCAGTTTGTGTAAACTGCACCAAGACAAACGTCAAAGAAAATTATCCAAAGAACAAATGTTTGTAAGCAATCTTCAAACTTGTCCTTGATTGGTCGGAATAAGGTGTAGACCACTCCAAAGACGCTGACTGTCAGAACTGTGAGACCGATTTGAGAAAGGCTCTTTGATCCAAAAAGAAAAATCAATGAGGTTAAAATGAGCTTGCGATACATCTCTGTGATTTCCCAGAACCAAAATTCATTCTTGTAGTTTTCAAAGAACACTCTGAGTCCGAAAGAAATGGCTTCGTATTCCTGGGATTCACGATATTTGCAGATGAGAAACAGAACCAGAAGTGGAAATCCCACGGGATATAATGCCAAAATAGAAGCCATGAGCCAAAACAACCTGTGGCGATGAGTGAAACACTTGATGGAGTAATCAGCTCTCAGTAGGGAGATACAGTCGTTCTTTTTGTCTGTGAAACATGTTTCTATACAAGCACCGGGAAGAGGTAGAATCTGAATTATCGATTTGCTCGTCGTGGGGTAGGTCGTCAACAATAATAGGAAAATGTTCCGATAGCAAGATTTTTTCAAACTCTTAACTTCCATTACTTTCCGGTCTTCACCAAGGTCCTTCTTATTCATGATGTAGCGTTTTTTAAGAAATAAATACAAGAAAATCAAGCCAATGAGTGAGACATTCATGACAACAATCATCGTGAACTTTCCAAGCTGATCAAGCCGTAGAGAAGTATGAATGCAACTAAGAGGGGCAAACTGCAAGATGTTCCCTTCAAACGCTTTTAGAACCTTCTCCGTTGAGATTAAAACGACTGGCCATTGGACTTTAGCCAATGCCGAGAAAATACCGGCAATGACTTGGTAAAAACCAATCACAATCTTAAAGCACGACATGATGACATCTGCAACTGTCCGGTTATTGTCTGCACGTTTGGAGTCACCCCAAAGAACCATTAGAAACACAGCAACAAAAAGAACAATTACCAAGATGGATGAAGATATTGTTACAGCTAACTGGGGGCATTTCAAACAAGAGTTGAAGCGAAAATAGAAGCTCTCAGAGCAGGTTGCACACAAATTCCCTTCATATCCTTGATGGCATTCTGAGTCAATTCCACCCTTGCAAGACTTTGCATGGGGACATTTGAGTGGCTTCGGAAGTGAAGTATCGAACATGGAATATGACTTGTCGTAGTCTGGTCCAAAAGAATGAATATTGTTAACAAAACCCTTGAAATGTTCTTTTTTAGAATGGTCTGTCCATTTCCAGAAGTAGTTAGGAGCAAGTATTGCTGTATCTTTCTCACAAACAAAACCGTTTGGCGGACATGCTGTGCACGGGCCAAAGCGATCCAACCGATAGAAGTTGTGTAGGCATCTGCATGCACGATGTTTGGCAGTCTCGTTAGAAAGCGTACCTGAAAAAGAATGGTTCATTTTTAAGCAGTCACTTCGCAAAATGTCGAATGCCTATCTATAGAAACAACACAACATTGACAGAAGGGCTTTTCCACGAACGCATTTTCTCTTTTCTCTGAGTTTGCACATGATATCACTCGTGAATTGAATGACTATTATCTTCCAAATAAGACATATTTGGATTCCCCTTTGAACAAACAATCAAACGAGTACTCTCGGCTTATGCACTCCAAGATGAATCCTCCGGATAATCCATTTTAGATGAATGTGTTTTGTGTGTTGAACTAAAATTGGTGATAGAGACTGTCAAAGATTGAATCAATCGCTTCGCATTATTCTTTAAAAGCGCATTTGAATTGGAAAAAAGTTGCAGTTCACCCAAAGCAAACACAAAAGTTACCGTATGGACATGCCACGCAGTCGGCAGCTGTAGTCCCAGGACTTCGCTGTTCAGAAACAAATGTACCGATGCTGCATCTTTTGCAATCATTTTGTCCCATTTCATCCTGATAAAAACCCCCTGTGAAGATATCATAGAATATGGATACGGTTCTACGGGTGGATTGTCTGAGCATATAAAGGAGAATCAACTATTACATTGAATTATCAAAATTATTGTTGGTTTCCAATTCACTTGTGATAAAAGAAGTATACCCTAGAGTAAGCCATAACACAGTATACCAGCATCGTTTAATTGCATAAGACATCTCCAAAGTTAAAAAAATACATAAAGGAAAGAATAATGACTAGATATAATGATCTAGCCAGACAAATAAAGTGATTCCTTATTACTTGTCTTTTTACGATACTTATATCAACAATAAAGTAATTGTTTCTTCTCGTTACCTGCAGAACACGGTAGACAGCGGGATCCATCAGTACACGAGTAGGTACCAACTGGACATAGGCTGCAATTTGCACAATAGATTGGTGCACTGTGTTTTTCGCGGGATGTACAGTCATGGCACACAAAACCTGAGCGTGTAAAGCATGAACTGAAGCTACTTTGGTCGTTGTCCAAAATGACGTGCAGAGATGTCGTGGGAGCACACTCACTGAGGATTGATTGGGCAATGACAATGAATAAAAAAACTAGGTTGAAAACAATATCGTAATTGTACCGTGAAGAGATCAATAGCCAAAGCCGACGGCACTGATAAGTCTCGACAAGTTGAAATGACTAAGATCAATAGTTGTTTTAATAGTTGATTACAGTTTTTTTTTTTGGTTATTTTCATACCTTCTGTAATGGAAAGGAAGAAGAAATCTGTGAAATGCTAATTGAAAAATGTTGACGGAATTGTAGTCAAAATAGAACGTCAGTGCAGATGTTTATCATTCTATAGCGAGAGAAGAAAATGAAACTTAAGGCGTACTTACATTTTAGACACATATTTCCCCAGAGGCAGCTGACGAAGATTTTTACACGTCAATACCCTGTACACAATTTGTACAATAAACTGAATATAAAACTTTTGGGTATAAAAACTGACGTGATTTTGGTTAATAGAATTGTGGCAGGTGATATCGTCGCCACCGCATACTCGGGTTTCCTTAGCTTTAAGGGTCTTTAAGTAACTTGTTTGGAAGAAAATCCATCTTCTTTTATCTACCCTGCCCCCCCCCCCCCCCCCCACTCACCCCCTTTATTTTTACTGGATAATGAAAGCTATTTAAGGTTAAAAAAAAAAACAAAAGACCGGTTCGAGAAACTTTATACGTATACCAATATAGCCAAGAACGTGAAGCCGTAAAAAAATTAACACAAATTCGACAAATGTAACGTGTATATATATATATATATATATTTATTGTGGGAGGAAGAAGACAAATAAACAAGCCTGGTTCGTGGTTGCCGTACAACAGCTCAAGTAAAGATGTAATTTCTGCCTCAGAGAACAATTCCTAATCACCTGCCGACCCGAACTATTAACACTAAACAAACGTAATGAACTCGTGTCTTCTTGCTGCCACAGAGACAAAGCCCTCCCACGCAACAACTAAATTGTTTAATTTCGCACTGCATAAATTAGATTATATTGTATATAGGCGATGGTAAAGATTACTCTCATTAAGTCCCCTGATGAGTGGGCAATCACGAAACAGGCTTGTAGGGATGAACTTGTACTTTATTTGTCTTTTTCCTCCCACAATATATACATCGCTCTGCTCCTGTGTACTGAGCACTGTTTTACGAAAGTCAAAATTTTACACTTTATATGTATATAGCTTTTAAGCCATGCGGCTTGACTTACACTTGGGTTTCATTTGCCATTCCGTCGAATATTCCGTCTGGTAATGAGTTTAAAGGATTATCAAATATGGTTCTGAAAATGAAGCGCGTATATACCCATTAAACAAGATATGTTATGCTAAAGCTCCTGATATGGGGTGTGAGTTTTAATTATGTGTATGGCATCTACTGACACCTTAACAACCGCTAAGAAAAAACAATAAAACATTTTAGTTTGTTAATGTATCACATTCCAAGTTTTAGCTTCAAAGGAAATCATTCTGTTCTTCAATTTACTCACAACTGGCTCAGGTCGAGTTTGTCAAAAGTCTCCTTTTCCATGTTTGTAATTGTATTACTGTGAAGAAACCTACGGGAAAAATTTATTTGGTTGAAGCAATTATCCACTTGCGCAACAAACATAAAGATGTCGTATATGCATTGCAAATTGGAATTCGGAATAAGGGTATGAATATTTGACGGAATTTCAAAGCCATTTTGATAGTTCTCAGCATACTTTACCCTCGAAATTGATTTTGGTTATTCCCATATTACGCTGATAATCAAATAACTATCAAAGTTAAAAAAAATAACAAATTTTGATTTAGAGAAGGAAGAAAGAAGGAGAGAAAAAAAATACTCTGTTATTTACTTTAAAAACAGAAACACGTATCATATTTTACAATATATTTAAAAAAAAAACAGGACGTGGGAACAACCCCAAGTGATTTCTAAATACGAGCAATTACGTATTTTTTTAAAAATTATCATTGTGTTAACAGAATAGATATGGTAGTAGGCTTATCTAGAACACTAAGAGAGAATAGCGGATAACACTTTATCCTCTCTTGATTGTGCACATGATACAGCATTACCGGAAATCTCAGAACCAAAGTTTATTCTTACAATGATTTCAGGCTGGGAGTCTCATCAAAAACGTCTTTGGCAATAAATGTAAGGTTGTTTTTGATCAGCAATCTGTAAAATAGAAAGAATAGCAAACTTCTGACTTATATGGCAGACGAAAAGGGACATGACGTTACAAATGTGCCATCTATCATAGTTACATGGGTAAATGAATTAAAATTGAAAAAAATTATTGATTAGCAAAATGATTCAACATTTATAATGCACGACTACATTTACGCTAGTAGATTGCCAGTGGACACTGGAAATGTGGATCTTGTTCAATACATTTTTTGTGAAATTAATATAACCCATGGTTTTTACGAGGCAATGGCAACACTGCCTTTCCGAAATCTTGATGAAGAGGATATATGAAACATTTTGATGTGCCTGAATCTATGAAACAATGTTTGAATTCAATGTAAAGCTTTTTAAGTTGCGAACTTATCAGAGGTTGAGAGGTTTTTTTATCATTTATATTAATGACTAAAAACCCTTTTACATGCAGCACAGCGACTCTTTTGTTTCCTACACTACAGTGGACGCACTGAAAGGCTTTTAGTAAAAGCAAGTAACTGGTGATCTATCGCTGCCCATCAGACCTCTTACCGCTGTTTAGCTTGTAGGCAGGCTCTTGTGTTTGGGTTTCGCGTAAGCTTTCAAACGAGTGAGTAACGAGCTGGCAGGGGGAAGAGGAAGGGGTGGTCTTGAAATGGGAGCCTCCCTGCAAGGCATTGATTTTCGAATTTGCTTCTTTTAAACACGAACGCTCCACAACGAAGCATTCTGATTGGTCAGGAATAGCTTTTAAATTACAAAGTTTTCAATGGAAATTATGACAAAAAGTACTATTTTTAATGCCCAGAATGATGGAAATTACATTTTTGTGCTCTGGATTTCAATTTTTCTCCGAAGGACAATGCCCCCTGAACCCCTCCTCTCCGAGCACATGATCTACTACGCCACTATACACCTACTATACCTACTACAATGCTAGTGGAAAACTTGAAGGTTATTCAAAGCCCTGACTGATACAGAGGACAGCAGGTAATTTAGTGTTAACAACTGAGTTGAAAACGTAAATTGGCCACCGTAAAGGGTAAAAAAGCTGAGGTTTCAAGCGTTAACCCTTCATCAGAGCGATTAGAGGAATTGTGGCTGGTGTGTGGGTTTATATGCAGAAAGTGGAGCTACGCTATTGGTGGAAATATGGCGACGAGAAAACAGGAATAAATTAGTTGAATGAAAAACGCTCGTTGATTCCGTGGGGATTAAGGGTGCCAATTTGCAACATAAATTTTTGTTCTAGTGTTTTGCGGCTTTCCGAACTGCCTAGATGTTAGGAAAGGCCGCAAAATGTCATATGCTGTTTTGAATGATTAGGGAGATTAAAGTGTCTAGCGACTGGTTTGGATGCGTCCTTGTCATTTCTTTCCACGTCGCGAAGGTGTTCTCGGAATCGGTCACCTAGTCGTCTTCCTGTTTCGCCAATATATAACTTATCGCAATAAGTGCAAGTTATGCAGTAAATCACATTGGCGGAGGTACAAATAAAGTGATCAGTGATCTTAATGGATCTCTTAGGTTCCGATATTTTCTCTACGTTATGAATGAAGGGACAAGTTTTGCATCGTGAGCGAGCGCATTTAAAAGTTCCAGATTGGTCATTGGTTTGAAATGAACTTCTGACCAAAAATTTGCCTATGTTTTGGTCACGTTTGAATGAAATAAGTAGGAGTTGCGGAAAGATAGTGCCAGTCTCTGAGTCATTTTGGAGTAATTTAAAGTTTTTAAGAATGATAGATGTAACCGGGAGGTTGTGAGGGTGAAATGTAAGAGTGAATGGAATGCGGTCAGTGTGTTCCTTCTCAGCCGTTTGTAGTGCTGACTGTCGCTCAATTTGTTGGGCCCGGTGGTGCCCCGCTTGAACGACAGAAACAGAATAGCCACGTTTATCGAAAGACTGGCACATTGCCTCTGGTTTTTCGGAAAAATCAGAGTCGCTACATAAACGACGAAGTCTGAGAAATTGTGATAAAGGTATGGAGTTCTTGACGTGTGATGGATGTGGTATTGACTAAAAAATCGACGTTTGATAAAACCTACGAAAAGATTGGCGTAGCTGGGTCCCATTTGAGTACCCATGACCACGCCATTAGTTTGTTTGTAGTAGTTGCCACCGAATGAAAAGCGATTAGATGTGAGTACTAGTTCGGCCAAACGGAGTAGTGTTTCAGAGCTAGGTTCCTTAACAGTGCGGTGATCGAAAAAACGTTGGAGGGCCGGGAGACTTTCGTCATTGGGAATGACAGTATAAAGAGATGTTATATACATAGTGAAAATAACTTTGTTTTGGCCCAGGAAACTAAAGTCACGAAAAATTTCAAGTGCGCGTGTCGGCTGTCCTTAATGTGAAATGGTAAAGTTTTGACGATAGTAGCCATAATTTTGTCTAAATAGCTGGAAATAAGTTCGGTGGGACAACTGCAGGCAGAAAAGATAGGTCGACCTGGGTTGTTAGATTTGTGGATTTTAGGTAAAAAGTAAATACGCGAAGTTCTGGGAGTAGTGAAGGCGAGATTTTTGGAAATGGCAGGCAATTATTGTTTAGCTAAAGATCGTGAATCGTATTCTTGACGATGTTTTGGTTAATCAGTGCGATCTTTGTCGACTTAAGCATAAAAGGAGGTGTCATAAAGTTGCCGCAAAGCTTCTTTTTGGTAGAGGTCAGCCCGTCAAACAACAACTGCGCCGCCTTTGTCGGCTGTTTTAATGACTATATCCTTGCGTTTTATTAGACTTTTTAGTGCCGACCACTCTTCCGAAGAAAGATTGGACAATTTGGTGTTACGATTGAATTTAAGTTTGTTGATATCGTGACGACTTTTTTTGATGAAAATATCTAAAGATGCGAACTGGCCCTCTGGGGGAGTCCATTTAGACTTTGGAATCTGAAGTGTCACGAAAGTATGTTTTTTCGAGATGTTAGAATCATCCTCTTTGTCATGAAAAAAGGCTTTCAATTGAACGTGGGGAAGGTATTTTTCAACGTCTTGCTTAACTTAAGATTCGTCGATTTTTTTGGAAATGGGAACAAAATTTGAGCCCTTACTGAGAACTGATTTTTCTGAGTCGGAAAGTAGTAAATTTTCAGGAATTGTAACTACAGTTTTGAGGTTTTCAGCGATGAGTCGCTAGTAATTTGATGGCGGATAAGTTGGTCGAGTTTTTAATTTCGTGCAAATGTTTTGAATTGGCATCCTGAATTTTGATTTGAGGGCCGATAAGTTGGTCGAGTTTTTGGGCCTTAATTTGGTGCAAATGTTTAAAAAGTTTAGAATTGGCATCCTGATTTTGAAAATTTTTACCCTTTGCGGTGGCCAATTTACGCTTTTAACTCAGTTGTTAACACTGAATTACCTGCTCTACTCTCCCACCGACGCAGCACTACAGTTTCTTCAGAAACTTACCCCCTTTACATAGAGGACACTTACAGTGTGGTCAAGCTGGAAAGTCCACTGAATGTGCGTCTGTTAATGTGAGTGATGTTGTTGAAGGTTAGCACCCTAAAAACAGGGGAAAATCAATATGTGTGTGAGTCACACAACTTAGAAAATGTATTGTGAGAGAGTTATGGGATATGGGGAGATTTGTCCATTGAAAAACAAATTAATTTTTGGAACCGCTTGACCTTTTCTAACAAAAAGCTTATACTCTTAGGAGGTTTCCAGGAACCTTTCGGTGCCCGGCAGTCTGATCAGAGGTATGCAATTTGAAAGTGTCGACAATCAAGCACGGAGAGTGTGTCCACTGAAAACCAAATTAATTTTTAGAATCGCTTGACATTTTTAAAAACAAACATCTTATATTCGTTAAAAGTTTGATAGAACCTTTTAGTAGAAAATCTCTGAAATTTCTGTCTGCCGGGCATTTAGTCTATTTAAGACCATGCCCGGTCGCAGGGCAGTTAATGGGATTAGAAATTCAATTTCAACCCACCGATCCAAAACAAAACAAAACAAAACAAAACAAGACAAGACAAGACAAGACAAGACAAGACAAGACAAGACAAGACAAGACAAGACAAGACAAGACAAGACAAGACAAGACAAGACAAGACAAGACAAGACAAGACAAGACAAGACAAGACAAGACAAGACAAGACAAGACAAGACAAGACAAGACAAGACAAGACAAGACAAGACAAGACAAGACAAGACAAGACAAGACAAGACAAGACAAGACAAGACAAGACAAGACAAGACAAGACAAGACAAAGCAAAGCAAAGCAAAGCAAAGCAAAACAAAACAAAAACAAAAACAAAAACAAAACAAAACAAAGCAAAACAAAAACAAAAACAAAACAAAAAACAAAAACAAAAATAAAGACAAAGACAAAGACAAAAACAAAAACAAAAACAAAGACAAAAACAAAAACAAAAACAAAAAAACAAACAAAAATTGATTGCATAGCATGAGTATATTTCCCTCTAGTAGCATGCACTGTCTTGTTAAAGGGAAGAGCCTTTTGAAGTTTTTTTACGTACTGCAGCGCAAAATGGGAAGATCACACACAAACCCAGCAGTTTGAGTCGCTTCGATTATTTACGATCTGAAGTAAAACGAGAACCGTGAGAACAAATCAAGTTTTGGTTGATTGAGTAAATTAAATTATCTTATGTAAACATAAGCTGCTAGATCGGTCACTAACATCTTTGCGGACGAAAATAATTCAATTCTGTGCTTTTCTGTGCTGAAAGTAAACACACTGAAAGTACTGCTTCATATATTAAATTGCTCTCGGTCAAAAACATTGAAAGACCTAAATTCAGAAAATGATGTCATTTTCTGAGTAATTATTCTTCTTAGATAATGAACATAAGGTAGGATCGGGTCATGGTTTGAACTAATGGAAATAAACCTCCAGGAAAACTCTTTATGATGTCCTACTTCAAAGTTTTCATTTTAAGGTAACTAGCATCCCATGAAAGTTAAAAATTGGTAACAATGGCTTGCTTAGCTAAAATGATATGATATCACTGGTGGTCGACCTTTGAAAGAAAAGAATTCAAATGATTTCAAACCTTTTGGTTGCAGATAACAAGGACTGCATCATAAGATCAGAAGGATATGAAATTCGGTCCGCACCGAGTTACATAACCATCAGTTGTTAAACAACGTTTTAAGAGGAGGAGGCAATCTCGACCCGATCATGTATAAATTAATGTAAAGTTCATTTGGTACATGGTTTTCCCGATCCACTTACAGAATGTTTAATTGATCGAGCCCATTAAATATTTCATCTGGTAATGACTTCAAATTATTGAATGACAAATCACTATGGAGAAATGAGAAAAATAAAGTTATGGAAAATAAAACATAAGCGAAAAAGAAAAAAAAATCGATTATGAACTCTCTCAAGGGGAAACATAACAACGGTCGGATCAAAAAAGGTGCTACAGGTAGATTCATCCTCAGTTAAAGTTATCTGGAAATTTCTCCTTATTTTCTAAGTCTTTTAAAAGAAGTAGATCTTAGCGAAAATTGAAGAGACAGTTGCATTTTCACGTCTTTCCTTTGTAACGGAGGAAATCACGATATGGAAAATATGGATACACAGTAAGAGTGATGTCTTTTATATATAATACTATCAAAAGACAGCCACACAATGAACACTCCGCTTTGTTTGTAGTTTTGGTTACTCACAGGTTCCCTATTACGAGAGTATTGTGAAATATGTTCGGTGGAAGGTGATCGATGCTATTGTTAGACAACAATCTACAAGATTAAAACAGCATTTTCAAACGTTAGAAGAGCTGGTGCACACTTGAATAAAGGCATCCAAAGAAAAGGGAAACCGGTTTCTCGGTAAATACCCCCCTCCACCCACCTAAAAAAAAACCAGCCAACCAAACAAACAAAAAATGAAACATTAAATTCAATAGGGACTAAACGCTCACAGTTCATAAACGTGTCCAATTCCAGAAGTGGCAATGCTTGATAAATCTGTGATCTGATTCTCTTGTAAGTGTCTGTGAAAAAAAAAAAAAAAAAGAGTTAAGAACAATTAAATTTGACAGTCCCCCGTAATGATAAATATTTCTTTTATTTCTTAACAACTGTCTCTGTACATTTAATATTATTTTATAGCTCACACGTGAAAGATATTATCCACATTCTGAGATAAGATTACTTCCCATGCGTGACAATAAAATGACTGCTATATCAAAAGATAAAAGTTACCAAGAGATTTTAATCTCTTGTAGTTACTTACAAGGAACTTAAAGTCTTAGGACCTGTCAAATCTGGTACAGATGTCAGCTTATTATTGTCCAAACAGCTGCAAGGTCCCGGCAAACGGAGAAATACGTATTAATATATAGATTTAGCCAAGCCTAAAAGCGGAGCCCTCGTTAGCTTATTTTCTAGCCCCTCGTTACAATAAAAACTGTGATGCTCTTCAGCACTGACTATAGAAGAATTTCTTCAAGGGGATTAAGAGACTAGTCCGGGGGATGGGGAGGGAAGGAAAGAATTGGCGAGGTCTGGAACTTAAGGACGACGTTCTCAGAACTTGCGATAAAACGCATGCTAGTCAGCGGTATCTTCAAGCAGCTAAGGACTTCGTTGTAGTTTCTGATGTTTTGAGCAAATTTTCGAAGATAGGGAATCTTTTCTTCTTCAGAGGAAGTGTGCGATGTCAGCATCAGTTGAAGTTACATACTTTTGAGCACGAATGATAATTTTGGTTTAGGAAAATGAGCTAAAATTTAAAGAAACGGCTGTAAACTACTTCGAGTTTGGACATCACGTGATACCAGTGTATTGGTAAATCAAGACGCCAGAATTGAATGGGCTTCTCTTGACTTTGCCAGGTATGACTGCTTGCCCCCTCTTTTTTCCCTAACGATTCAACCGCCTCTGTTTCGCGTAAAAATTAAAACGAAGAGTCATTTTCAACTTAGGTTTGAACCTGTAATTTCTTAAAACTTTTCCTGTTCTGGCTTTTATTATTTCTTGTTTTCCTCTGGCTGGAAATACGCGGCGTCTTTTTGCGATTCTTTCTGTTATTTGATTCGGTAACCTCTGTTGTAACTTCTTATAATGTAGGTTTCCTTAAGCCAACTGGCCATAATCTCAGCAACTCCAGCTAACGAAATTCGTCTAACATGTTTCTTGCGCTGCAAAGGTTTGCTTTAAAAGAAGACAAGCTAGAGCTAAAATGTCATGATTAAAACTTGATGTCGAAGAGAGACTTAGGATTCGATCATGAAAACATTTGTGGAAAACTAGAGATAATACCTGGATTCCATTTTTACATCACAGCAATCAATTCCAAACATCAATCAAGTTTTCTCTTTCGTTTTAAAGTTGAGTTGATGTTGTTATTGGCTATTATTAAATGGGTTAGATGGTATTTTCTCATATTTGCAAATAGTCGAATACACTGGAAGGTAGAGTTATTGCAACATGTTAACATGAATTACAACGATATATTTTACTGATATGTAAAAAGTTTTCATTTGACTACCTATTGGCAAGTAGTTGTGTTATATTTCAACCCAACCATTTCTACAATTTGTAAACACTATTGCAAAATAATTAGTCAGGGAAACATACACCATGTTTGAAATGTCATGTCAATAGTAAGCAAACAGGATTGAGGAGGCTGTATGTGGAGATAGGCTCTCTTGTCTGTATTGTTAATTTACCAATTGCTCGTGATGCCAATGTTTTGATGAGGTTGGGCTGTCAAGGTAAAGAAACTGAGGATTTTAGTAGGCAGTGACTTTTTTCAAACCTTGAAACCATCATCGTGAAAGCCATACTTGTGTCTGGTAACTCATTCTTATTCTGATAAACTAGTTTTAAGAAGGATACAATGTTTTATTACAAATATGTGATGCATAAGCTGTACACAAATATTTAATTTAACTATACTTTTATAGCCAATACCAATCCCTACGCGTGATGAAATGTCAGTATGATCAGTGGAAAAATGTACCAAACATCTGCAAGATTTGATGTAATTCTTTTAATTACATGGATATTAACTGATACTAGGAGATCTAAGAATATTCAAAAGAATGTAAACTTTGTTGGAAAAATTAGAAATCAGCAAAGGCTAAATAACAAGATTCTTAGAAAAAGAAATGTGTACTAGTGAAAAAAAGTTAAGAAACCTTTTTACCGGTTTTGTATGTTGAAAACACACACACACATGCAGATTTCTTATAAACCTGTAGTTCAAGCCTGCCATGACTTCAAAATTTTCATGCACACCTCAAAAGGAAGAGAAATAAATTTCAAGTTTCTATTTCTTCAGTATAGATTTGTCAGGGAAAATTGAGTCAAACAAAGAAATTTTCACAACTAATTTATTAGGTTAGCCTACCTAGAACAATCAACTTCATGTACAAATAACACTAGGTATATACTGATGATGTACAAAAGAACCATCTGTGGTAAGAGGGCGTGCAGGCTTTCCTTTCTTCGTTTAAAGAAATACTGAGGTTGTCATCTTTCCACAAGCTATGACTATGCTATTTGAGTAAATATCCAGAGGGATAAAAGGCAAGATATGGTCTGCACAACTTTCTTATTTTAATTTTATAACCTATTAAGCTAAGTCATAATTTACATTCTTCCTTTGTGCATTATGCGAATGCCAATTAGTTTAACTTTCATGCAGGTTAAAATAAAAGCATGAATTAAAATAGCAGAGCCCACTTTAATTTCAGTCCTAATTAAAGGGGGATCATTGCTTTTCCAGTTTCCCACCCTTTAAAACTCACATACCTTGTGACCAATTCCTTATATCAATGTTTAGTTTGGGTACGAGTATTGGTGAGAAACACCATGTGCATTAATGAAAGCTTGAGCAAGGGTGTTTGATGCAATTTAAATAATAATATTACATGTTACAATGTAGCACTTACACAGCAAAATTATATAATCACACAATTCCAAACAAAGAAAGTCAGGTAATTGACTAACCTGCTTCAACTTTTGAGGGCTTGAGGTAGAAATAAATAAATATGGTTAACAGTTACAATTAATACAAAGTTGAAAGTTTAAAAGCTAATAGATATACATTACAATCATCAAATCCTATGTATTTTAACAAAAATGGGTCAGTTACCACCAGAACTTCTCCCAAACATTTATACTTACATGAAATCATTAATTTTTGTCACTAGGTGGTACTGCACTTACAATAGTTCTACTGACACAAATGCATTTTTTTAAAGTTTTCTCATAGCTTATGATTGTACAGGTCATGTGGATGGTTCCTACTTAGTATTTACCAAGTGCTCAAGTTTCTATAGTAGTGACCTGATTGTTACAGTCAAGTTCACTCCTTTTGAGGCCATCTTCAACATGATCCTGTTACATACGAAAACATCAAATGTTACTCACATAATCAAATACTTGCTTGAACCAAAGTTATAATTTTTTTGATAACCTGCTTCCTTTAACCCTTTAATCCCTGATAGTGACTAGCATCTAATTTCCCCCTTCAATATCACCCCTGAATCAAACATTAAGGTTACAAGAATAAAGGCAATAATAATGAACTGAAGAGCCTCTTGATTGTTAAATAAATTCTCCCTGCCAGCACATGAGGAAATGTATTGAGAACGGTATGGAGAATACTCATATTGATGTCAGGGTGTGAAGGGTTTATAGTGCTCCAAAAATACTAAATAGTATTGGAGAGAAACCAAGAGAGTTCTTGAAACATTCTATGTTAAATGAAACTTTGTTATGAATGTTAGTTGTAGCAACAATGAAAACATCTGTGAAGCTACAATAACAATTACCTTTCCACGTAAACAAACCATAATGAAGCATGATATTGATAAAATCTAATAAACTTACTAGTGAATAGGAAAAAGCTCAATGTGTTTTTCCTGGTTCTGTCATTCTAAATATCACAAATCAATCATGTGTACTTTTTTCTTATGGTCATCTATCTTTAGTATCTATCTTTTACCAGCTGATATCTGAGAAGAATCAAGTCCACGCTAGTGATTTGACACATTGTAAGCAAACCCTAAAACTGATTAAATTTTATATGATCAAAAACATGAAAGGTAATTGAGGAAATTAGTTAGCACAATTCAAGTTTCAACCATAGGGTAAAGTTTACAGTTTCCCTCTTTTCACTGTCTTCTATTCATCTGTTTGCTTTCCTAACAATCTTAACTATTGTTGCCAACAAATGCAAGGAGCATATAAAATGTGTACAGTTATTAACACTCTAATTCCTGAGAGTGACTAGTATCTAATTTCTACTTCGCCAATATCATCCCTAAATCAAGCATTAAGGTCATGAGAATAAAGGAAATGATAATCAACCAAAGAACCTCTTGATTGTTAAACAAATTCTCCTTGCCAGCACACCAGGGAGTGTATAGAGAACAGTATGGAGAATATGCATACTGATGTTAGGGTATAAAGGGTTCAGACATCATGTAATCAGTTTTATATGTGTAGAAAGGGGTAAGTTTCTAAAGAAACTGTGGTGCTGCGTCGGTGGGAGAGTATAGCAGGTAATTTAGTGTTAACAACTGGGTTGAAAACGTAAATTAGCCACCGTAAAGGGTAAAAAAGCTGACGTTTCGAGCGTTAGCCCTTTGTCAGAGCGATTGACGAAGGGCTAACGCTCGAAACGTCAGCTTTTTTACCCTTTACGGTGGCTAATTTACGTTTTCAACCCAGTTGTTAACACTAAATTACCTGTTATATGTGTAGAGTATTGCTTGAATATATAATTGTGGTTAGTGAAACTGCCTGGTAAACAGTCTATGGTCTTCTACTCTTCCACCTTGGGGGGGTGCCTTGTGTACATAGAAATTGAAGTTCAGTGCCTTTACCAACAACAGCAACACCAAAAAATATTTTTCATGAAAGGCATCTCTACAATGGTAGGTACGCACAACTGACATGTTTCAGTGAAGCATGTCAAGCATCGAGGTTAAATGATTGTCAGTTTGCTTTTCATTACTTGCAAACAGCTTATTTCTATCAGCTTTGAAAACTTCTGTATCCTCACTTTGGAAGAAAAGCATTTTCCATGAACATTTACACGTTAAAGACATAAGCTACCAGCAACATATTTCTCCATTGTTTCATAACATCAGATTCTCATCACGTTTTTTTTGTTACCTTTGAAAGCATGAGAAAATTTAATCATTACAATGTAATGAAAGCCCCCATTTTAACTGTTTGAGTCTCACTAGTGACCTACACAGAATTCCTCCTTACACTATCAGTACAATATCAAGCAGACAAGTGATGATAATAAAGAAAAATATCAATTAGGGGATAATTGGTTGATCCAATTCCAAATTCTCCAACCTATCATCACATAAATTGTATGACAGACAGTAAAGAGAATTACTAATGAAATCTTGAAAGTTAAAGGGTTATGTAATCACATGTACCAGAAAGACAGCAAATAAATGTAACATACTCTAGTAAAGTGTTCTTAAGTACAATGAAGTTTCAAACTCATTGAAATTAAGTTGACTTCATGATTCAGATTTTAGTTTAAGAAATGTGTAATATCGCTTTACATGGATGAAAAGAGAATGCCATTTGAGAATTGTAAAATAGTAAATGCAAAAAACTTAAAGATGAAATTTAAAAAGACTGCTAAAAGATGGCATTTCTATTCACTGAGATTTTAATCATTGGCTGGCACACAGAGATCTAAAAGAGGCTTTGTGAAAAAGACCAGGGCAATAAAATTGAAGATTCAGGAGGAGCATATGACATGTAAAGAGAACTCTGCAACACTCCTGTTTTATCTTCTCACACTTGAATTAAAACAAAATTTAAGAGCTAATGTCAACATGTATCAGACAAACAGCGGCAAGTCGCCCAAACTCGTTTTCTCTCTTACTTTCATGCATTGTAGCCCAACATGTCCTAATAATTTTGGTGTAGTTTTTTTGTGGAAATATATTTTAGTTTTTAAGAAATGAAATTTTTCGTTCGACCGCTAAAATATGCAAATTTTCATCCTGAATATTACCCGAGTTGTGTGACCTCATGTAACGAATTTACTTGACCTCTGGTATTTCTGACGGCATAATCCTTTGTTTTATCATAATTCCCTGACATTATTGAAGCTGGAAAAGAAATATTTATTTTTTGGTGAATATTTTTGACCGACATACTTTTTCTATGTCGAAAAGTAGCATCAAAATAAAGACAGTTTTAACAATGACCGATATGACAGAATCTACTGAGCTTCTAGCTTTTAAAAGGCAAAAGGATGGTTATAAAGTTACCGTAAAAATTTCCTTGTGTATTTGTGTTGTTCTATCGTGAGACGAACTCAAAGTCCGGCAAAATTTACTTGCTTGCGACTATGAAATACACATAGTGTTCCTACTTGTCGCCACTGGCATATCGAGGCATAAATCACTACAATTTGTAAAAACTCTTACCTTGTTTATTTCTGATTTTATAAGACCAGTAAACTATTTCGGTTATTATATTACGCTTGGGTATTACTTTTTGCCGGAAGCCCAGGTTTTACGTTATGTTTTCCCCTATCCCATTCATATCAGAAGCTGGTCACGCATTAATTGATACCAACACAAATGATATTTACCCTGTATGAAGATTTTTGTTTATGTTGAATTGACAATATTACAATATGTTACTTTTGTGGTCACTAATCGTTGTTTCAGAAGCAGCGTAGCAGTTCAAAGCGGGCTATTGCTTCAACGCTATTGAAATTTATAGTGTTCTGGCAGGAGAGCAAAGCGTGATGCAATGGGAATAAAAACTCTTAGGGGCCTTTACATGATATCGGAATGAGTTTTGTTTAACAACGAGTTCATCCCGGTTGCTACATGATACCAGAGTAAAATTATTCGAAACTAGTCATTTCTGAATGAGTTTATTGAGGTTTTAATTCCAGAATGAAACACTTATTCTGGACGACCTTTTGTACCTGTAAAAAGTACACGCGGTACGATACTCATATCTGTATGGATCCTCGTTAGGAGCGAGGGAAGCATAGAAAAAGGATGTAAATACTTGTTTTTACAAGCTAAATTATCTTGCATGTAAACGCGGGGTAGGTATCAGTTGTTGCCACTCCCACACGGATAAGACTCAGGTACCTTTTATAACTTTATAGGGGTCGTTTTCTAAAAGCCCGGCGCGCATCCTCGCCCTCTTATGTATAGGGGTTTCCCGAGGGGTGCTGATACGTGCAGCACGCTTGAAATTTAGCAAGGACGAATTTTGATGTGATTTTCGGTGAAGAGAAAAAAGTTTTGTCAGCGTCTTGTAGCTACTGAGGAAGGGCCCTTTACCACTGTGTGCTTAATTATACGTCCCGCCAGACGGCGGGAAGCCTACAAAGTGCTCAGACATCAGTGTAGAAAACTCCGCCCCTGTCTGGATTTTTGGTAGCCTATTGACCAATTCCCAATCGAGGCCTAAGTCTGACGGGACGCGTAATTTTGCACAATGTGGTGAGTAGCCAGGTTATATAAATTTTCCAGACGTCTTGCGTACTATCTGTGGTACACTGCTTGCCAACTCCCCGATAGGCTTTTGGAATCGACTTAGCCCTACCTTTACCATTTAGGCACTCTACATCTACTACTGGAACCACGAATCCACCCAACACCGGTACCGAGATTTGATCTAAGAGTGGGGCAAACTGTAAAATCATCGATATCTTTTGCTGATCAGAGTAGATCCTGGGATAGTTGACCGAAGAGAGGAACAGGTAGAAACCTGCGCTCGCCGTTCGCTATCATTTGAAAGCTTTCTAGGCAAAACGAAATCTGTAAGATAACTTCTTTTCCATCAACACCACGGCTGTATAAAACATTGCAAACGACAGGCCAAGAAATGCCTTGAAGAATACGAACACTGAAATGTTATTGAAGGCCAAAGTCATTGTTTTACCGAAACGTGATTTTGATTATAAACTGAAGCTAGTATCAAACGACGATTGATAAAAAGGGTTTGAATTTTTCTAGGCCTTAGCGTTAGAGAAAACCCAGATAAGACACGACTTACCTCCTCGTATCTCTCGGATCGTTTGTAGTTCGCTTTTCTTTGTTGATGACCTCTTCTTAGTCTGTTTACAGGAGCGTCTTTGTATTTCCTTCTCGCGTTGCTCTTCGCTAGATATTTGCCTTTTTACTTGTGTCTTTTCTTGTTCTCTTTCGCTTTCCTTTCACCGTATCCTGCCTATTCTAGTGTCCTCTCTAACTTTCTTGCGCGTTTTTCTCGACTCGCTTTACGTCTTTTACTTCTTGTTTCTTTTGGTCGCTCAGTCTCTTTCTTTTCATTCTATTTCCACTCAAAACCCTCTCTCCACAAACTTGAATCATAACAATTTCCTTCCGTTGACAACGCTTTAGTTCTGCCGGTATTGTTGCTTTGCGAGTTGATTAGAAATTGCAAAATACTGTGAATTGCTATTCAACTTCAACCTCACCAGTTTGATTTCGCGCTCTAAACGCGGGTTGCAAATGAATTGCTTACGCGGCTTCACAGCCGCTTGCCCACGTGAAGCCCTCGTGCAATGCCTAGCCGTGTGCCAACGGTACGCTACACTGAAGCTCGACACTCGAATATGTGCACTTCATTGTAATCTGCCGGTGTTTCCAGGCACACACTAATGGGGTATCCAAGTTAAGCGCGCAATCACACCTGCGCATTACCTTCTCCCTCGCCCTTCCATTACGTAATGGCTAAGATAGTGCCCGTGGTACAGTTGACCGCGCATGCTAAAAGTAGCACCTTGTACGGTCAGTCGTACGGTCTCGAGTCCAAATTTTTCAGCTTATAGTATTGCTACTATTATTACTACTATTAATTATTATAATAAAGTTCGAATATAACGTGCGCTGTCAGTGGTTGAAAGAGCGTGCTCTATGAGAGTATAAAGCTGAGCTAAAGCTGTCACGCCATCTGCCAAATTGTACTATGTTCGACCTTTTCCAGGACTTCTTTTTAGCTTTTTTCCGATAGTTGAAAGTGAAATTTCGGAACAAGCGAGCCAACAAGTAGCAACAGAAGAACCAAATAAAGGTTTATAAACATACTAGGCGCCGTAATTTACGTTATTAAAACGTGAGCAGATACAAAAATCCTCAAAGGAAAACAAATTCGACATTCCGAGTTTTAGATTGCAAGCTTCCGTACGGAAATTAAAATCAAACACAGATAACACTCATATAGTATATAAAGTTCAGTGCTCAAAAACAAAACAGAAGAAAACAGAAATGATGAAAAATATAACCAAACTGGCATAACTGTTAAAATTCATTCTAATCATGACGGTGTCTGAGCGAATATGATCATGCTGAAGTCCATCGCGGCTTGTCCATCATGGCGATCTCCGGTCATCACAGTAAAGCAAGCCTCAGAAACTACATCGGCCGCCCTTCGAATGAAAAAATAAGAGCTTGCTCTGATATCCTTTCCGATGCGTTGAGTGTAAAGTCACATCTGTCACTGCAGCCGAGTTTTGCCGCGCTGTCATCCTGAGCGATCTTCATGTTCTAGTGAATTCGGCGTCGTTCATTCAAAAAACACTCGCCTTGAACATTTGTTTTCTACCTTGCAATGTCCCTTTGGCTTTGTCACGCAACAACTTCAAGATACTTCGTGTATTTTCTGCATACTTTTTCAAGGATTATTTGCATAAGCTTCATCACTGATTTTTGCCATTCGTGTTTAACGTCAAACATCTTTTAATTCATTTTAATCCATTAAGGATATTAGCAAGTTACAATCGCATAGTGTAATCTGAAATAAAATTGGCGTATTGCAACAAGTGATGGTTTTTTTTTCAGGCTATAATACACCTTTTCCGATGTTTTAACAAATAATACGCAATTTTACGACTTTCGTAAGGTCTCAACTGAGAATCGAACGGTCGCATGGGGCGTGTGTGAAAGAAGAAAATAATACAGAAGAAACCGTTTAACTATTCTTGATGACCTTACACAAAAAAATTGTGGGGTTTGAAGTTCCTTGCTGAAAAAAATCATGTCTTAAAAGTGGAAGAGAAATCAAAGATCATGTGGATCGTGTCTGTCCGAATTTTTGCCCTGTTCTGCAGGAAAGCGTTGCGCGTTCCGTTGCGTTACGTCGGTGAATCGACCTAATATATTGGAATGATAATACAAAGAAACTGTTTTATAAAATAATTCAAATAGTACGCGCGCTCTGATTGGCCATAAAACCATTTTACATGAGCGTATGTGAACACGGTTTTCGTTCCACTTTCATTAGTTATTTTATAAAAGAAATGTAAAATGGTTGGGAGGTTGGGAGGTTGGGAGAACACTCGATAAGCTGGAAACCACTCCGCTTCGTGTCGTGGTTTCCGACGCCTATCTCGCGTTCTCCCAACCTTCCGCGTGTTTACATCAGGCTATGTAAACACGCAAACCATTTTACATTTCTTCAATATTCTCTTTTGATACAAAATATTTCCTTAACCTTGCATTAGAAAAGTAGTTATTCGCACCATTTTAACTTTGCTCCTTATCGAATTCTTTGCCATTTTACCTGTTTTATGCAAGAATGTTTAAAAATACCCACCATCTTTGGAGATTTTTAAATTGGTTTAAAGTGCCATCACCTATTGTCTCTATCTCATTTCCTTGAAGGTACCTATTAACCAGAATAAAGAGAATTGAACTTATTCAGTCCAACTGCAGCAACTGTAATATCTACATAAGAAGGGGGGAGGGAGGGGGTTAACTTTATTTTCTTTTAAATATTTGATAAATCTCATTGTCAAGACGGATCCAACGATAGGACGAGGGTTTGGATCCTCAGTACACTGAAGGATTTCACTGTCCACAAAATAAGTGAGGTCTGTTAAGATATTCCTTTTAAACTCGCATTACCCGGTGGTAGGCAAAGAACGTTGATGCACAGCCAACGTACTTACAAGACACTGAGTTGATCCGTGAGTCCTTCCACTGTGCCCTTGTGTATATGAGTCAGTTTATTGGAGGAAAGATCACTGAAAACGGACAAATTTAAAACAGTAATGCAATGCCGCTCATTCCAGGTTGATTTCACCGCAAATGAAGCTGTCTGTCATGGCCCGAAGTCAAGGATATGACAAGTGATCATGAAGTGTTCGCACTACAAAACCTAGTACCAGAACTCTTCACCATGTTGAAATCAAACCAAATTGTGAAAATCCAAAGAATTGCATTGAAACTTTCGTCAAATTTTCCAAAATTCGACGTTAAACTCCTTCATTTGACTCTTGATCAGCTTAGTCTTCATTTTCATAGCCTTCTTTTGGTGATATGTGTAAGCAATCTGGAGTTACCTCCAAAAATAATTAAGTATTCCAAGGGCAAATAATGATCTCTGTGTTTACAAAACCAGCTCATATGCGAGAGCAGCCTGGCTACAAACTAATGTACACGAAGTCGAATTCCTTGCCTATTTATCATTAATTTTCAAGCGATTGCTAAAGTTTTGTATTCATTTTTTAATTGTGCTATTTAGACCCAAACTTTCCGAGACATGTCAGATGTTACGCTTAAACGTCACAAAAAGTGAAAAAAAAAAATGTTGAAAAACTACTTACAGTTTTTGTAGGTGTCGCATTGCTCGAAAAGATCCATTCTCGATTTTTTGCAAGTTGCAACCAATCATGGAACTGCAAAAATTGTATGAAAAAGACAGCGTTGTAGAGAAGTTTGATGATGGCTATTAATAAAATATTTAAAGGGTGGTATTGGCTAATTGAAGAATGCACTATCAAAAATATATCGCAGTACCCAAAATTAGACGGATAGAGCAGAATATTCCTTTATAATTTTTAAATATGCTTCTCTGTCGGGCCAAAACTAACTGTTCCTAAATTGTTAAACTTAACAACTTAACAACCAAGCTAGTTTTCGCGGAGATGGCTGCAGCTAATACCTGGGAAATGCATAGAGTTTTCAGTGAGAACGGTTATTCCTATTTATAACTTATGTGGTTATGTTGTAATTTATCGTATGTATGAATAAAGCAATATAACGATATTGCTCATTTTGTATGTGAAAGAAACGTTTCTACGAATATTCCTTTTCGACAGCTGTTATTTGTGCGGACACTCAACTCGTACAGACTTCCGACGTCCCACGGAGCACCTACTCGGCAGCAAAAACCGCTCAAATTGATAAGGAATAAAGTTCATTGACTGCGCTTCCTATTTTTAAACACACACAGTTTAAGGGGCAGTTCAGGCGATTCCACCTAGCAGAAAATCCAGAAGTAAGGAAGGGAACGATCAAGAAATATAACAGCAGAATTGCTACATCACAGTGTGCCACAGCTAATCGTAACAGAGTATAGTGCTTCATGAGGTAGCAATCGACTTCGGCGTCTGAATTAAACCAAATATGCAAGGATGAAACGCCAGGATTTACTAAGAGTGTCACTACATAATAAAACAAACGTTCAGTATGATACTTTTTCTAAGTTGGTGATTTGTGGAATCACTGAACTTACAGATATGTCATATTTTCAAAACCAGTGAAAATATCTGATGGCAGAGAAGGTCCAAGTGGATTTCTATCAAGATGTCTGTGAAAGTAAACAGTTTGAAATGAGTTGCAACTATCTGATGATTACATAAAGGCTGATATGAGCTGCGAAATTTTAATTCCATATAAACTGTGATGAACCACTGATGTGGACTGTGATGAACGAGTATCTAGCGAATATCTCCAACGATTATTTGCTTTAAGCATTCGAAAATATATTTTTTGTGATTTTTAAATCAACTTAAAACATGACACTTACAGTCTGTGAAGTCGCGTTAATCCTTTGAGAACGACTTTTACATCAGCAATTGATAATAAGTTGTCACCGATTTTCCTAAACAAATTCAATATCTAAAATCAACTCATAAGTGTTAGACGGTGGACTAAAATAATTCACACAGCCTCATTTAAGCTATTGATCGGGTTTAGGTCGTGACCGAAGTCTTTGCTTAAAAATGCTTCCCAGCTGAAAAAGAATTTATGTTTATGAAAATTTGCAGCTAAGCTAGGGATTTACTAGGCGACTGAACACGCAACGGTTAGAATACCGCCCAATGTGAGCGAGCCGGATGGGACCAGATGGGAGAATACTGCCCGCTCTCAAAAACCAATCAGGTTGCAGGATTTGTAAAGAATACCGCCCGCATTGAAAAAAAAATAATGCGCTAACTATCGCACTGTTTTACTATATGATAGCAAAAACTACTATTCACCCCAGTGTCGGTGGCTACCGATGGATATTTACCTCGCCTCTTCTTCACGGCCCGGCAAATATCTACTTCTAGCCTCTCCCACCTAGGTGCAGGTGAATAGTTGTTTATCATAACAAAGCTAATGAAAGTTGAAATGATCAAAAATAGTGCTAAACTCTACAAGGATAGTGATTTTCATCAGCCTAACAAGATGACAATGAAAAAAAAAAAAAAAAAAAGGAAATGCTTGATTTTTTCTAACCATTTTGCAAGTTGTTTCAATTTAATTAAATTGGTGGGAGGGGAATTCCCTTACATTATTTCCAGTTTCTCCATATTGTGGAAAGTGTTTTGAGGAATGTGTCGCAGTGAATTCTTTGATAAGTCCCTGGAAAAAGAAAGTTATTGACTAAAAGAAAAAACAAAGATTCTTGAGAGATCGAGCATAAAATTTTCCAAAAGACAAATGTTCTACTTACATAAGATTATTTGCCCTTTTCTGTTTTACTTAACATTAGAAGGACGATGTTAGTATCCTAAGGATCACGGTAAACGGTCGAAATCTACCAGCTCATAGATAGTAAGTCAGCTATTGAACCATCAATGAGTACTCAGATATTTGTATAGAATACCGCCCGCTCACGCATTGAAAAAAAAATAATGCGCTAACTATCGCACTGTTTTACTATGTAATAGCTAAAACTACTATTCACCCCAGTGTCGGTGGCTACCAATGGATATTTACCTCGCCTCTTCACGGCCCGGTAAATATCCACTTCTAGCCATTTCCACTTAGGTGCAGGTGAATAGTTGTTTATCATAACAAAGCTAATGAAAGTTGAAATGATCAAAAATAGTGCTAAATTCTTCAAGGATAGTGATTTTCACCAGCCTAACAAGATGAAAATGAAAAAAAAAAAAAAGGAAATGCTTTTCACTTGATTTTTTCTAACCATTTTGCAAATTGGTTCAGTTTAATTAGATTGTTGGGATGGGAATTCCCTTACATTATTTCCAGTTTCTCCATATTGTGGAAAGTGTTTTGAGGAATGTGTCGCAGTGAATTCTTTGATAAGTCCCTGGAAAAAGAAATTTATAGATTGAAAGGAAAAAAATGATTCTCGACAGATCGAGCATAAAATTTTCCAAAAGACAAATGTTCTCCTTACATAAGATTACTTGCCCTTTTCTGTTTTACTTAACATTAGAAAGACGATGTTAGTATCCTAATGATCCCGATAAACGGTCGAAATCTACCAGCTCATAGATAGTAAGTCAGCTGTTGAACCATCCATGAGTACTCAGATATAACTTTTAATCAGATAGTTAACTTTTTAATTTGTTCGCGTTCGTAGGTGGCCCGGACAAATCTCAAGATAATTTTCAAACTTTTTCACAACCTTGATAAATTTTTCTTCTGAATAAGAGAAATCTTTTCGATCCAAGACGAGTTTCTCATTAACGGAAACTATATTCTTTTACATTTCTCAAGAACTCACAGTGATTTTTTAAACTCAGTTTCATTTACAACTTACAATTTCTTTAAAACAGTCAGGTTCCTGAAGATGTCTTCTGTAATTGAGCTCAACGAACAACTTGAAAGATCCCTGGGTAAAAATTAAACTGTAAGTAAAATTGGTAATGAACATAAATTTGAATTCTAGAGGAGGTAAGGTCCGAAAGGATTAAATAAGCGACCATCTAAATTAAATGTATTTTAGTTTAAATTGACACCTAGCGTTCAAATTTTGAGTTTTCACAGCCTTATGACTTTTCTTATGATTAATTTTAAATCGTGTGTTTGTTTTTCCTTTTTTGCTTGTTTGTTCGGAACTCATATTTGCTTTTGGTTTTTTTCGTATAGCTCTGACCAAGACTCCTTAGCAAGTCTAAGATGTGTCTACAAACTATAGTAACAAATATGAACACAAAGGAGACGATAATAGGCCCTGTAGGATGAAGGATGGCGAAGTTTTCTTTCACTTACAGCTCTACTGTATTGCTTGGGATTCCGGCTGACAAGTATCCACGAACTCGACATTTTACTATTAGCCGAGTCCTACCGAACTTGGTACACTGACAGATTTTTTGGCTGCAAACGTCACTCTCAGATGGTGTTGCAAACCACAAGATCAAGATGACTTGTATCACACTAGTGAACATCGTTACCGTGGCCAGAGCGGTTTGCTAGAGAAGCAAATTATAATATTCTGATTTCAAGAGACCTAATAAATAAAGACTTATTCAAAACCGTTATCCGTTGTTCAAAAGCGATATGGCTTACGTTGCGAGGCATGTTTCTCCTGTAAATTATTAACATTCGGATATATAATCACTGTTTTCAGTAGGAATAAATCAGTTTCATCCAAATATTTCTCTGACAGGAAGCTGTTAGGTCACAATTTTTTTAAATAAAAAAATTGCAAATTGTTCTCTCTGAAATAAGAAGAAAAAAAGATTTTTCTACGCTGTTGAAAAGCTTATCCATCAAATAAACTCACCTAAATATCTCTCACAACCAAGTATCGGACTCTTCGAAGAATGTTTTTAAAGTTGCATAACTTCCTTCCTCTTATAGTCCTCTTGTAATTCCCGAAATTTCTATCTTTAATAAAAAGGATCGAAAGCGAATTCGATGAGCACACGCAATTGCGTTTGCAGCTCCTACGATGTTATACAATTTCAAAGAATGTGAGGATTAATATTGGCTCGAAGACATGGTTGATTATAACCATCTTGATCTTCGACGTTGACTGTAAAATTTTTGGCCCTTCGACAACTAACGCTTCAGTTCGTGCTTGTCAGATATCAGTTTCGCATTTTCCCTATCTGTCTGCAACGCAACGTTAACTGCTGACAAAGGCACAAACATCTCCGGGAACAAGAAGTTTCGAAACTCTGAAGCATTAAAATTAATTATGAGTACGCCTTAATGCATATTACTTAAAAGCAGTCACTGGTTTCAATCTCCTAAGTACAAAAGGTCGTAAACGCAAAGAACCTCAAACTATAAAATTAGATAAAGAAATAAGGAGACAATACCGATATGGCCATATTAAACTGATTATAACCTCTGCCTTTAGAGTAATTATTCAATTGATTTCTTGCAGGGCAACAGTTTACGAAACGGAAGAACACAAAAAGTTTCGAAACTCTGAAGCATTAATATTAATTATGAGCACGCTTTAATGCAAATTACTTAAAAGCAGTTACTGGTTTCAGTCTGCTAATTACAAAAGTTCATAAACGCTAATGCACCTTAATGTATTAAATGAGATAAAGAAATAAAAAGACAGTACAGATATGACCATATTAAACTAGTTATGCCTTCTCCCTTTATTCATTATTTAATTCATTTCATGGACGGGAACAGGTTACGAAATGGAAGACCGTCAAGTTATGAAAGTGCTGTCTTTTCGGCTAAATCATTTCGTACCTAAAAAGATTCCAGAGATTCCAAACATTTCTTTGATCAATGTTTGGGAACGGTATCAAGTACCTTCAAATTCTATTTTTCGCAACATCACGCATGTTATGAAAGATAAACGAGTTGAAACATAAGCTCTAGTTCTTTGACACTACATTAGCACTGCTCACAGTACTGGTTGGTGATAGATTACTTCCTGTTTATGACTGGTCATTGCTTTTGCTTCGGTTAGGTTTTCGTCACAATAGTCCAAAATAGTTTGGTTTCGAGCCCTTGACAATTGGTTATGAACCTGCGACACATTATCTTGATTACGATAGGTGATAAGGAAGATTCGAAGCAAAGTCAGCAAATGCATGCAAGCAGGAGTTTTAACGGAACGCTTCAACCTCTAGAGGAGTATTACGTTGCAAAAACAGTTAGGACAAGTTGCACGCAGATTTCAAGGTCTTTCCCTCTCGGTAAGCTACAAATTTTGTCTGTATAATGTAATGATAACGATATTTGCCAAATTTTGGTAATACATATATACATACACACAGCTTTTTTACCCATAAGAATCTTTTTTTTTTTTTTTTATAAGAACAATCATTATCAGGCTGAGATAAGCCAGAATTTTAAGAAAATGCTCAGAACATACGCAGGCTGAGAATCAGTAAAGAACTTCTTTTTTCGCTCATTTTGCTTTTTGTAAAGCCAAATTCAGCAAGAGTTTCAAATAGTTGGTTTGTGAGACATCTTGTTTACGGCATCAAAGCAAGCCGCACAACTAGGTGACAAGGGACTTGATACCACATGACTGCAAACAATGCATTTTGAGAACATGTTAAGGACGTTTTCAGGCTCAACTCACAACAAAGATACAAGGCACGCCTTGCTCCCCCCTCATTACTAAGAGTTCTTTAAGTTGTCGCATTTTCGCGTTATTAAAACTCACACTTGAAATTGATGAAGAGGTACATATTTTACCAGCTCAGACAAAGATCGTAAATCACTCTACAAAGTACCTGATATATCATGAATGGACAAAATATTCGATTGAATAGAAAGCTTATTTTACCACTATTGTAGAGATCCATCCCTCACTTGTTACCTTAAGTTGCTGCAGCTTCAAAAACCGAAAGATCTAGTCGTAAAGAGTATTTAATATAAGTTCCCTACAAAAATTTTGACAAGAGCCACAAATACACCAGCGAAACGAAATGCAAATTTGCCTCTCGACTGAATGGTTACCATAAAAGGGATAGATCACAACAAGCGCGATAATCTGCACTAGCTGAAAGCTCTTTCTTCTTTGCAATTGGAAACTTCACCATTTGGGAAATGCTCAATATTTTCGCACAAGTGTCAACTGGTGTAACTGGCGCTTTTAGAATCTTGGGATCATAATTTCAAGAATCTGCTCAATCGTAACGATGGTATAATTATTTAGAGAAATAATTTATCAGCTCAAATTGTGTAATTTTCTTAATGGATACGTTACGCTCTCTCTCATTAAGGCAATTGACCGCGCCATCTTTCAGCGTACCCGCGTGATAACCCTCGAGAGATGTTGGGAAAATAAGAGAAAACGGTAAACAGATAGAAATTCGTCGATTTCTTTCATCAAACATTAAAATGAGCGTGTTTCTTTGTTTCTATGGGTTCATCGGTGCAATAAACACGAAAGGTTTTTTGACCAATCAGGGATGGCTCTCGTAGTGCCTCATTTGTTCTATAAATTTTCATAATTTCGAATTCCCCCCGAGAAGGACTGAGGTTTTGGCTGAAAATGAGGATCTTAAACCTACTTTTCCCTATATTCGGCACCTCTAAGAGTTCTCGTAGTTGGTAAAAACTATTTATATGGTAAGGTATTATCTATGGTGCGCTGAAGGCTTCTCAGCAAGAGATCTGTTCAGCCTTATTCATCAATTCTTTTCCAGGCGATATCGAATTCGTTAGACCCACCGTCGGTTTTTTCTTTCTTTTTTTATTTTATTATTATTATTTTTAATTCTTTAATTTTGGTACAAACCATAAAGAAAACTTACTTTTCAAGTATTTCAGCTAAAAGCTCACCTTTACAGACTTTGGTAAAGTATCTCAAAGAGACTATCAAACCCTCATTATAAAAGGCCGCATTAAATTCACAATGAACTCCTTTAATTTACAGAGTTTTTCTGCACAGCTGTCGGTTGGGAGACGATCATGATTTTGACGCGACAACCGGGACAAACTATCTCTCTGAGCATGTTACTTTTTGTTATCAGTGGAACATGATTAATGTGACATTCTGTGGTATGTTACTCTTTTTAAATTTGGCCGAAAAACTGTTTAAGGAAAAATTACAGAATTATACTAGCAATGGCATGAAAAATGAAAATTGATAATTCCTCTAAGAAAAAAAGAATTGCCGATTTTCTTTTTAGCAGTTGACTAAGTACTTCTTCAACTATCTGATATCCGGGTTCCATTACGCCATTTCCATTATTTTTAAATTTACCTCTCCACTGCCCACCGGCTGTTTTACTCAAAACCAGTCGAGAATAAGACTACTCATTTGTCGCAAAAAAACAAAGTTACAATTTAATTTTCCATGCATTGCTTTGTATCTAAGATTTTGGTGGGGCCTGGACTAAAGTAAGTGAGAAGTGTAGGGACTAATGAATGGCATCAACCATTCACTAGTGAAAGACTCAATTAGAAACTAATTTTGTTTTTTTGTAGTCCAAGGTGATGCTCCATTGTTGCATTCTTTTCAGGAAAGTACGATAAGCCTCCAACGTTAAAAGTTTCTCCATGGCCTTTCATTCCTGCTGGAACCCATTTTAATTTTAATGTAACACTTACACCTGGTAAGTTGAAGTTGTGATGGAGAAGTTAATATTTTTTATTGATTTTCAATTAAAAGTGATATCGTTACAAAAGCAGGAGGAGGGGCTTATGAAATTCTACGGCTTGCAGAAAATCCAGTTTGCATAATTACATTTTTTTTGACTCACATGTGAATGAATCATAAACGACCGCAAGAATGATTAAAAACTGCGGATAGCATCTTCCGTGATTAGGCGGTATGAAAACATACCGAAACTGCATATCCTTGCGGCATGCAAGAAAAATTGGAAGACATATGTTAATATCTCGTTTAGACCTAATGTGGGGTCCAATCCACCACTGAGTTTTTTTCGTAGAGTATCGGACGACAGAATCCAATGCTCCATGGTTTTATTTGTATTCAATTCAGGGAATCAGATTTCCCTACACTGGGAATTCTAACTAGTGCTTGCTTCTAATAGCGGTAGATGTTCTCGAAATATTCTGGCAATACGAATTTATCTCAGACGGCAAGGTGATTTTCAAGAAAATGGACGACATTGTATGTGATGAGGACCCAATCTATTGCAGTTTACCTGCTGGTGGTAAGTTGTCTCCCAACTAGAGAGCTACGAAGAAAAAAAAAAGAGAGAAAATGAGAAAAAAAGAAATGAAGATAAGAAAGAAAGGAAGAAAAAAATGAAAGAAAAAAACGGAAGAAAGGAAGGAAGAAAAAATAAAAAAAAGAGAGGACTAAGAGAGGATTAAGAGACACTTATTTCACTTTGAATTTTCTTAAGCATTTAAAATTAAAGCTAATCATCTAATACCCTGCTTTGCAGATTAAATAAAAATTATGGGTTCTAGTTCATAAAATTCCAGCTTAAACCTTAGGAAGCTAATCGTACCATTAGTTCCTGTTTTTCGTATATTTATCCCTGTGATTATAGTCATACATGTATTCCGAGATTGGCATAAATTCAAACAGTTTCTTTTTCCAAATAGTTTTTCAACCGACGGTGTTAAATACATCGAGACATGTTTTAGAATTAAGAACGACGATCTTTACAAATTGAAGGAAAAAATAGGCATGAAAAGACATGCAAAGAGTGGTCTTGCAACCAATGATTCTGTAAACAAAGTTTTAAAATCTAACAAAAATAATTAAAGATAACTCTAGTAACTTTGAATAAATACATAGATTACGTTTTTGTGGCGAGGGAATCAGCTCATTTGTGAAATAGCCTGATATTTAAAACCGACGTAGAGAACGGGGAACAATAAGAGGACGGATCAGTTAGCGTGAAAACTATATACTGCAGCAAGAATTACTTAGATTTTAATGAGAACGATTGTGCAAGGGAGCAAGCGGAGCAGGTGAGAGCCTTTGAACTCTTCCCTACACACAGCGCTTCCATGAAACTCATTAGTTAAAACAAAGAGTTTGGTAAAAATGAGATAGGACTGATCTGTTTGTTTTAGTAATCTGTTCTTGTGAGTCGCTTGGTGTATTCAAGACCAGGCCATTGTTCAAAAAACTTCTTGAAATATCAATTATGACAGCGCAGTTCATTGCATACGAGCAAAACTCATAACCAAAGGATGCCTATTGTTGCTCTCTATGGTTTTAATTATCTAACGCGTTTTTTTTTTTCGCTCAATAAATAAATACTTTTGGGGTTCACCGTGTTTCAAAGCAATAAAATGAACATTTCATGGCAAAAGTGTTATCTGGTTTGCGGTATTTTGCCTTTCATTGCTGGTAATGTAAGGGGGCCACAATAGTCTTCACCATTAGCTGTAAAACAGCCAAAAAATATTATAGCCGAAAGTCGTTAAAAAGTTAACTGCAGAAATGGTTCTTTAATCACAAAGGACGGTAATCAACTGTTGGCCGTAAAATGGTCTACAATTTGACATTTAACCGTAAAAACCATCACCCCATTGAGACCTTCATGTCAAAAGAGAATGCTGTGCGCTTTTGAAGTACCTATGACACGAAGTTCTTTCGCGTAAATATTTAGCTCATCATACGTACAAACCAATTTCGACTGAAGAAAAATCTCAAAAAACGTGAACGGTCTTTACGGACCCTAAAGTGCTCTTATCTAGTCTTAAAAGTGTCCCGTAGACTGGTAACGAATTAGCGGCTGATGACGTTGAAAACTGTGAAAACTCTCTGTTGACACTTGCAAATCTTCCGCATCTCTTGCAATTTTGTATCAGACAGCGTTGAAATGCTCTTGAAATAATGTACGATAGCAATACATACCTATCTTCAGCAAGCTCCACCGAGCTTGGATTCACTACCATCTAATTCAATAAAATTTATCTTTCTTTATTTATCTCGTTGTAGTGCTGTTATCACAATGACATTGCTACTGTGGCTACTTTTAGTTTCTTGAGGACAGGGGGGATTTAATGGGTCGTGGGAAGGAGAGGGAAAGAACGACTCCATCTTTGTAAATGTTCCATTCGTGGTCCTTAACGCCTCTGTATTGTTGCTTGCCATAGGTAAGTCAACATGCTGCTCTGTTTTATTCAATATGCATTTAAGTCATTTGCCAAAAAAATCAAGGAAAGTTACCGTGGATGATGGTGGTTTTGTCAATCCCAAGTTCTTTCGTTTTCCGCGCAATGAAAGTATTATGATAAAATCATTAAAGGGTAACTGACGCCTAATTCTATCCCCTCCCCCCCGCGCCATTTTTTTTTGTCCCAGTACATTCCTCTTAGGTTAAAGAATCCTGAATGAGCAAATAAACGATATAAATAAACAGTTGTAAAAAATATTTTCCCATCATTTTTTCTTCCAAACCATTATCGAGTCTTATACTCAAAGAAATATTTTTTATTCCATGCCGAAAGTATTTGACTTTAGATTTTGTCCAGTGTGTATCACTGGGACCTCAGGCCCATCGGTTCTGGAGTGAACATGACTAAGCGCAAGGTGTTACCGCTTATTACAGGAGGTCGTAATCCGGTTTCGTGAACGAAACTCTTCTTTCACGTTCCGGAAATGAACAAGAATTATCCTTTTTTCATTTTTTTTTAAAGGAGACTAGTGAGCAGCAGGAAGGAAGACTTCTTGCTGTTGTAACCTTTTTGTTTATTTTTTTGGACGCGTTTTGTCTCTAGCTGAGAGTTTTCCAGGAATGATTACAACTAACATTGAGCAGCATGTATAGCACATTCGTGTGCCTAAGTTTGATTAACTTCCAGTGGTAGTGTATAATAACAGAACCATGTCGTAACGCCTTGTTATGAGCGCCACACTCAAGCGTCGTTTCTCATTTGCGACCGGAAACATGATGAAATCAGTCCTGTTCGAAAGGTTACTCGTTTCAAAAATGTACCACTGTCAGCTGAATGAACAGTAAATTACTCACACTCGTTTATCGTAAACAAACCGACAGCCTGAGATAGGAAACCAATAAGCACATGTCATGAGACTGTACCACTCTTAGTTGCGTTGACATTGATAATATGGACGGAAAACAACAGGATGTAAAACAAAGAAAACGAAAACCAGGGAAGCGCTGTGTACATAATGATGTTTTGTAAGCAAAAAAAAAAAAAAAAAAAAAAAAAAGAGAGAGAGAGAGAGAGAGTCAGCCCTCATTAATTTCCTTAAACCCTGAATGCTGGACAATACATCTGGCTTCTGGCTGCAACTGTTCCACTGTACCATCCTCTATATACATAGATATATATATATTTTTTTTTACAACATCTACTTCCATGCAGAGGGAGTTTTAGAGGGTGTTTTCTTTCTCCCTTCACATTGATCGGCAGTTTGTAATAAAAAAATCAGTAAAGTAGATTTTTTTTCACGCTGTTGAACAGAAAAAATAGGTAGCACAACATGTATGATTAGTTTCACCAAAAGGAACAGTTGTCAGCTCTGTGACCTTCACCGTTTGGCAAACGTGGGAGATAACAAACTTTAGGCTATATATGAAACAAGGTGCAAAGACCACAAGTAAACAATAAGTTAATATTAAGAGGATTTCAATACTACATTTACGAATGTTATCTTTTGCTGCTTGGGGTTTAAAGTAAAAGCCGAGAAATCTTTAGTCGTTCGCCAAATTCAACAAAGAAAAAATGAAAACCGATTCAATCGCGTGGAAACTTGTATAATCCATCCAATTCAACTCCACAAACGTGCATGTTTATATTTTCATTCAGGAAAACCCTAGCTTCAGCTTCGCTCCCATGTTATTCAAGAGTCTACACATTTGGTTTTCATTACTTGCTCGCTCCTACATTTAATGAGCGACTGATTTTCAAAGACTTTATTTGAAAGCGTAAATACGTTCACCACTCTCGCTTTCTTGATTGAGGCGGCCGCGGCGCAGAGGCTCATGATCCTCTTCTGACTCTCGCGCTCTATTTTAGGTTCGTCCTAGCGGTTCAAATCGCAAGGGCCTGATTTTAACAACAGGTTCATGAACCTTTTCATTATGTTCACCCTCCATCGAGGCCTCAAAATCCAAATAATCAGACCTCGAAATATAACTGCTTTCACTCGAACGACTATCCGCCATATTTACTTTGCTTAATGTACACACGTGTGACGTAATGATCAAAATCGAAGCGTTTACGGTGGATGACTTACCAAGCTGGATTTAGGACAGTTTTCCCGGCGAAAAAAGGCACAAAGAGGCATTCGAAGCACCTTGCATATGTTTCAATGTGTTACCTGGGGCATTTAGACGGTATTCCGAAAAAATTACCTTTTAGCCGTCAGTTTACCTTTAAGTATCCTTATCCAGGTTATTAAGGATATTTGACTCTCTTTATCACTGGCTCACACAATTGTGATCTTATGACTTTGACGTGACTAAATTTGTTGATAGCCGCAAATAGTCTCTAGGTCTAGTTAAATATTTCGCTTTAAAGTAGCTTACGTGGTGGCAGAGTTTTAAGGTTACAGATCCAGACATGATCTTCCTCTCTTTTTATTGAGGAATTGGTCTAGTGAACTTTTCCAGTCCATTGCCTAGTTGGCTGATAAACCCAGTGGAAGCACAGGCGGCCCAAGCTCCAGCTGTGAGATGATCATCTTGCGCAATAACAGTCATGGCGGAATTATAAGAGTTTGTATGGGAATATTTACGCCGCTCTAAGGTATAAAATAATACGTCAAATTCTCAAAAAAAATACCTCACCTTACTTTCACAGCGTATCGCTTGTTATATGACCGCTTACTTTGATGAAAAGAACGCATATTAGCGAGTTGTCCATTTCGAGGTTTTCAACGTTCATAAGAAAAGCCCAAGGCTGAACACTCCATTTCCGAACGCCTGATCCGAGAAGCGAAAAATCCAAGCTCAAAATGACCGGGTGCCCACAAATCCAACGCAGAATCCAAGCACATATACTGTAGTTTCATTCCAATTCACTAAAAACTCAATCTTCCCCGTGCAACCGACACTAAGTCGCAGTTTGCTTCAAAAATTTCCAGTTTAGAGGTTTCTAACAGCCCGCGGCCACATCAACCTTGACACACGACCGTTGAAAACCAGCTCGGTAACCCCACCTCCTTTTCAAACTGAGCTTTGCCGGGGACCATACCGTCAGTTATCGTCAATAAATTGTTTTAGAACCACGGGTCCCCTCAAAAGAAATCGATCAAGAGGCTATTATTTCGATCGGCCAATCGAATTCGCCTCCGGAAATGTTTACAAATTCAAAATAATTTACAGGCATAGTTGCAAACCGCACGGCTGATCTCGTAAATCTCGATAGTTTCCTTTCAATTTCAAAAAGAAAAAATGTCGTCGGTAAAAAATAGTCTATTCCACGGTCGCAGCAGGGACGTAATCAATTCGACTCGTATCTGAAATGGAAATCGTGGTAAGTATTGTTGTTGCTGATATCCGTGCGGACGAAACGAAATAACAGTTGTCTTGTTAGCAACATTAAACTAAGTATGTCCAGATAGAGCTAAATTGAATACTGGAACAAATCCTTCCAAGGTTTTCCTCTGACTCCGAAAATAATCACATTTGCCGATTGGCCGATCGAAACAATAGCCTCTTGATCGATTTCTACTGAGGGGACCCGTGGTTCTAAAACAATTTATAGACGATAACTGACGGTATGGTCCCCGGCGAGGCTCAGTTCGAAAAGGAGCTAGGGTTACCGAGCTGGTTTTCAACGGTCGTGTGTCAAGGTTGATGTGGCCGCGGGCTGTTAGAAACCTCTAAACCGGAAATTTTTGAAGCAAACTGCGGCTTAGTGTCGGTTGCACGGGGAAGATTGAGTTTTTAGTGAATTTTAATGAAACTACAGTATATGTGCTTGGATTCTGCGTTGGATTTGTGGGCGCCCGATCATTTTGAGCTTGGATTTTTCGCTTCTCGGATCAGGCGTTCGGAAATGGAGTGTTCAGCCTTGGGCTTTTCTTATGTACGTTGAAAACCTCGAAATAAACAACTTGCTTAAATGGGCTCTTTTCATCAAAGTAAGCGGTCAGATAACAAGCGACACACTCTGGAAGTAAGGTGAGGTTTTTTTTTTTTGAGAATTTGACGTATTTTTTATTCCTTAGAGCGGTCGTAAATATGCCCATACAAACTCTTATAATTCCGCCATGACTGTTATTGCTCAAGATGATCATCTCACAGCTGGAGCTTGGGCCGCCTGTGGTGGAAGGTAAATATTTTGCCGCTTTTACAACGAGCTAGATTTTCCCCTTTTGTCTTTACGTCGTCAGCAGTAAAGAAATAGGTTTAGGGATGAATTGAGGAATGCCACAGTCTCGTATAACAGATGACGATACAACGCATCTCTTTCAATCACCAATGTCAGCCAGGGAGGTCGCCTTGACTAACGAATTACAAAACACATGGGCGTCTCGCGTGTTTTTAGCGTTTGCAGCTGTTGCGTGGAACAGCTTTCATTGTAACGTGCGTGAATCTCCATGTTGACTTTATTTTGCGCGTGTGAATTTGTCGTTCGTGAAATGACTTTTTTAACGAATCGGCCATAATAACCACGCAGCTTTCATTAACTGCACAGAGACATCGTGGAATCACGATATATAGTGAACGCTGAACTTCATAGGAATTATTCAAGAAACTTTTTGGTGGATGGATAAAGCCCACATTCTCTCTTTTCCTTTCCAACCAGCACACACCACCGAGTCTCAAGTAAGCTATGCCATGCAACAAATTTAAAATCACTGAAAAGCTCAATGATCTAAAACGATTTGAAAAGCGCATTTATTTTATCAGCAACAAACGGTCGTATGCAGCGAATATGGATGATATTTTGTCACGAAAAGTCTCTTATTTCTTTTGAAACTCAGGACGCGGTGAACTCTAAAAGAATTATCTATTGAGCAGTAAAAAAAAAAAAATAAAAAAAATAAAAAAAAGCAGCGAAAGTTTAGATAAACAAAACCAAAGACAGCATAGATAGATAGATTTTTGGTTTGAGATTTGCTTTTGTGCAATAAACTTCTCAATGGCTTGGTAGTGAATACGCTATGGAACTCAATAGATCAAATAACTCAAACACACAGATCAGTCCTTCCGTATTTCTATTTACATCTCTGTTGCACTGTCGAACTTTCAAGGGAGCACCATGTATAGGGAGGGGTTCAAAAGTTCCAGTATGCTTAGCTAGCTCTCTTGGAAAATCTTTCTTATTCAAATCTATGTAAAAAATTTCTGCTACAGTTTACTATTTTTCGCGCGAATTGATCCCCTCTCTTTATTGTTACCTGTTTTTGCTGCGTTGTTTTTTCATTCATGAGTTGATTCCCTCACCTTAAAAATTTAATCTGTGAGTTTACCCAAACTACAGAGCGGAGTTATCTTTAATGATTGTCGTTAGATTTTGAAACCTTGTTTTACAATATCAGCGATTGCAAGACGACTTTTTTAATGTCTTCCCCTGCTTAAGCGAATTACTTTCCCCCTTACTTCTTGTCTTTCACTTGATTCTTGACTCGTGTTCGTCGTCTAGCGTACCTTTCCAACAACTTCACCACAGAGAAACATTATGTTCTTTTCATTGAAAAGTTGAACTCTTCCCTTATAGGTTCGTTTCTATAATAGATTGAAGAATAGAATGAAAGCGGAATGTCTTAAAACGTAGAATGTCAACGCATGCATTTATCAACGACTCTCTCTTGTTCCTCGAAAAGAGCAGATCCAACTAGGACACGCAGTGACAAAAATCACTGTAATCGTAATTATAATGATCATCACCATCATTATTATTTTGTCAAAGCGCGCGGTCGATGTGATGATAACAAAGATAAGAGAGAATGGCAGAGAATGGCTACTGAAACTACTGAAAAATTCAAAAGATTTGATGATGATGTAAACTGGCCACAGTAAAGAGTTTTCATAGCCGATGTTTCAAGCGTTAGTCGTTACTCAGAGAGATAGGCTGACGCTTAAAATGTCAGCTTTAGAAACTCTTCACGGAGGCTCATTCGCAGGTTTGACTCACTTTATAAAACCAATGTATCGGTATATTCTTAGGCCTGGATGGTGGCTAATTAATTTTAAAACCTTAAAGAGCTGATTTTGGAGCCAATAGGATGAGTGCTTACGAGAGAGTTCGGCTTCAATTTCGTTGAAAAATGTACAAGCGCTTGTAAAGTGCATAAACATCATAACGGAAAAGACGAAAACTACAACGTTATGATGAGTAACAAACCAGAAGAAATTTAGCGAGGGAGAAAAGACTGAAATGCAGTCGCAGCTGTTAGAAAGGAATCACAAGCACTGAGACCGGTGGGCTGAGAGAGCTGCGTCAATTGGTTGATTACCTTAAAAAATGGAGGAATGGGCGGCAACTTTGCAGATCCAACCCACACCTTGGTTTCTAGAAGACAAAAATAAAAATAAAATACAATAACAAAAATCAGTTAAGGTCAGTCATAATGGGAGACACCGCTAAGAGCAATATATAAGATCGATATAGTAATCAGTGATAACAGATTGCCTGAATATTTTATTGCCATTTTTTTGCATTTTTTTTCTCTGTTTTTGCATTCGAAGCTGCCTGTTCGAGATGGTCAAGAGAGCAATTTGGAGAGATTGTAAACATTTTTAATTTCTCAAACACGTCTCGATGTGTCTCAGCTTGCGCCTTCGTCGGTTGAAAAACTATTTGAAAAAAGAAACCATTTGAATTAATACTAATCTCGACAGATGTGCATAACTATGATGACAGGAATATAGGAGAAAACGAACCTCTATAAACGGCTATTAAAGAAAAAGTGTGAGGTTGACATCATTGACTATTTAACTGAAATGATCAATGGGTTTTTTCCAGTTGATGGAAAAAGCCTCCTTGGTTTTAGGCTGGAATTTTTAAGGAGCAGAACCTATAGTTTCGATCTGTTGACCGGAGTACTCGGTAAGCTTGGGAAATATTTGAAAAGGTAAGAAGACCCATGTGTGCAAAAGTCTCTCCTAGTCCCCTTCCCGTTTTTTTTTTTCTCTTCCCGTTTTAATTCTTTTTTGTTGTTGTTGTTGTTTTGTTGTTGTTTTGTTTTGTTGTTTTGTTTTTTGTTTGTTTTCACTCTCTTTTGGAGACTTACCACCAGCAGGTAAGCTGCACAGATCTGGGGAAGAAATGCATACACGGTCGTATCTGTTCCTGAAAACAACCTCACCGTCTGCTGAGACCAATTCGTATTGTAAGATCGCCTCCAAAACATTCACCACTATTAGAAGCAAGTATCGGTTAGAAAGCGGCTAGAAGAACCTTGTTTAAAGGAAGTAATACAACATGAGCTACATCTGTTGTACATCGAGGGGTGTTTTCCTGAGGTCTTCAAAACCAAATTTTCCCTAGAACCCCTTGCTGGCGATCGCTCTCAGCGCTAACCCAAATCTTCTATTCTCAAATCCTGGATCTTCATAGTATCCACCCATAGTCAACTGGATAAGAAAGGGGTTAGATTAATGGTTTGGTCGTTGACCAAAGAAGAATATTAAAAGTTTTTGTCACGAGTGTAATTCCAAAAGAAAATCTGATTACCCCCACCACCAAAAGGATCAAATCTTGGAGTGTTCTATGAAAAACAACTCGATTGGACCCTACAGTAGGTTTAAACGAGATATGCGTTAGTCTTACATGTCTTACATGCTGGTAGGATTTGCAATTTCTTATTTTATCATTATTTTTTTTTATTTTTCTATATTCTATGGATTTGCAACAGCCCGTCTCTCTTGGCCGCCGGGCCCCTTCCCTCTGTTTCTTATAAATTTACCATGTGGACTTTCACGTTTCCAGTAGAACCCTCTCCTCCCTTCCAACTAGTCTACTAAGGCCCTCCCCTGAGAGATTCTTTCCCCTCCTTCCCCAAAGCACACTTTCATTTCCGAAAAAAAGTTGTATTTGAAGTACCCCATTGTTTCACATTCTGAATGTCGAAAGTTTTCAACAGGAAAAGTGCATTCGGCTAAAAAACGAGAATAAAAATTAGATCAAAGACCCTCCCCACCTCCGAAAAGCTTCTCCTCTGATTCCCCCCCCCCCGAAGCCTTGGAATTTCATAAGCCTCTCCTCTCTCCTCCCTCCCAGTGTTTACAATATCATATTCGATATCAAAATTATTAAAATATAATAACTCCTCCGTATTCGATTGATATCAACTTACCAGGTGTAAATGTTACGCTCAAATTGACAAGAACACCAGTGGGAATGAAAGGCCAATGCGAAACTTTAAACGTTGGAGGCTTATCATACTTTCCTAAAAAAGAATGGAACAATAAAGCTTGAATTTCAATGCTATTTTGACGCCTTGGGAAACCCCGCACAAAAATAAATAATTGCTAAAAGTTTTTAAAACCTTAGACCACAGAGAAACAAGCACAATTTACTGTTCAGTCACTAGTTATTAAACGGCTGATATGATTCTTATTTCTCCATACTTTTGGGCCTGGAGTGGAAGATTTTGAGCGGGATCACATGAGAGGGGATGGGAATCAGTTGTCACTAAAGGTGTATAAAGGTGTGTTAAAGGGGGACTGCAGAAAATTAACCTCCAATTAACTGCCAATGAGAAGAGACCGTATGAATATTATAGAGCCTTGAAGGGGGATCAGGTACATACTAACCAGCCCCCCAACAAGCAATAAATAATGACTGGTCCTTCAGTCCCTGTCTTTCTTATATAACGTATTTCCTGGCCCACAAACAGAAAAAACAGAATTGTATAGAACATTACAATGGCCTGGCTCTTCTCATTTTGTTCGGAAAAAATGTGGACTTTTTCAAAAAATGAATGGTCTTATCGGCAGCTGGTTTATTGAAATAAGGAGGGCGGGGGGGGGGGGGGGGTAATGGAAAGTGAAAAGAAAATCATTTGGAATCGAGGATAAACGATTAAGAGTGGAGAACGAATTGTCAAACCCAGGAATCCGAAATCAGAAATGAGGAATAAAAACAGAAAAATTGGAAATTGGAAAGATCATTAAAGGCCTCCAAAGTAGTTGATTAATCGAGAAGGGAATCTTCCTCGTAGCGCCTAATTCCTCTTTCTTCATTTATCAACTCATGAATGGCGTGAATTTCACATCTAAAATCTCATTCTAGTTCAGCAAAATATACAAGTCTTTCCAGGTAGCTGTAAGAAAGTAAATTAGCATTTCTTTTTTTTCCTTTGAAGAATTCTCATTTTTCACTTCCCATTCGATTTCTAGTAACATTCTGTAATTATTCCTGAGCAGCTTTTGAGAGCGGAATACCTTTTAAAGAGGATTAAAACTAAATCAAAAGAGAGACACTCACCACAGAATGATGCATTTACAATTTCAATTCCCGAAGGATATCCCGTTGTTCCACTGATGTTAAAAAGGAGCATGCTCAAGGCGATAGTTCTTCGTAGCCGACTGATCGAAATCATCATCGTCTTTTTAACAAATAGCTGGGAAGTAAAACAATGAAGAGTAGTTTAGATGTCAAATACGTCTGCGAGTAGAAACGCGAGATTTAACGTGGAATTTTTGATCAATGTATGTTATCCTCTCTGAAATACTTCTCCCCAAAAGGTGTCTTCTAAAGTAAGCTTTTGCTTGAAACGCTAATACACGCATGTGTTTTTCAAATGCCACGAGTGAAAAATGATACAGGGCTGAGTAAGTTTGTTTTTGTGATGCATGCCAGAATTTAGGAAATAGGTAGTAGGTCTAACGAATTCGATATCTTTAGGGAAAAAATCGGTGGATAAGGTTGAACCGATGTATTGCTCAAGGTTCGCGAGGTTGAAAAAAAAAAAAAAAACTTTGTCCTTGTTTTGCAAGTGTACTTCACTATTACACTTTATTTCGTGTTACATTTTACAATTCACGGTATTTTTTTTTCTCACTTAGGAGATCAATGACTTACTTTCCCCTATTGGGAACAAGACATAGTCTGTTGATAAAAAAGAACTGGGAGATCATTTGAACTATGCTTCTGTAATTATCATAGATAAAGACGATTACAGTCCGGCTCCAAGTAAGGCTCCAGATCTAACGAGGATCATTTTGAATTCATGTCACTAAATAATATTTGTATTTTATATACCAGTGCATGCAAACTGTTTGTTAACTATACATCTGTCTCTTAAGAGTTTCTTGCGCAGTAACACTCCACCGATGGCTGGCCCTACGTCATCCGTATTTGTTGTTGATGGTGTTGATGGTGACAATGTAAGTTTTCCTAGTGTTTATAGATGAAACTTATATTGAACAATACTGAGAAAGCATTTTTGTTTGCAAACTGAATTCCCCGGGTAGCTGCATCAGATACTTCGATGAGTTTCTTGCCTATGGTGACAATTACACCAAACAACTTATTTACAATGTAACTGTTGCCAGCCGAAGCTTTTCCATTGAAAAAAAAAAAAAATCTATATCCTGCTTTTAAGCCTACATCCTCTGCCTTTTGATAATATTCATACTTCCCTTACAAGTAGATTTCTCACCAACTGGCTAAATGACTTCAGCGTCATACTTTCAAGATCAATATTTTCTTTGATGAAATAAAACACATTTTTGTTGCGAAATGTAACTGGTGTGTAGATAGATGGACCTATCTCATCAAATTTAATAGATGAGAGCTGTTAGAGGGATCTGAAGGAGACTAATACTCCCAAAGAGGTGTCTATTTAATGGAGATCTTAGAAGACAAACCCGTGTCATTTTTGGTATTAATATCTCTCCTATCTGTTGTAATAAATGTTTTTTTTTAACTGAAAAAAGCCGATCAGCGAATTCATCATAAAAAACATGGGTATAAATCAGTGATCAGTACATAAAAATGCTATTAAAAATGCAATTCACCATCGATACAAGTTAATACTAAATTAAAAATTATCAAAAAAATATTTACAGTGATAAAAAACCTATACACTACATTTGTATTGTGCCTTATCTGATTCTATTAAAAGTTGTAATTTTAAAAATTCTCAGCGTTTCGCAAGCACGCAGTTCTTTGGCGAGGTTATCGTAATTCTTATCAGGTACCTGATATGGAGGATATCACTTGGGAGACAACATCTTATTCCAGCTCTCCTGAGGGGAAAAGTTTGGAGAAAGAGAGGAAAAAAGCTAAAGAGAATAGTTAGAGACCCTAAGAAGGATACATTGTGGTTACACTGGCAGGCGATGGCCGTCATGACAGCATGGGCCATTCTGCAAAGTATGGCACTTACACCATATTTTGCTGTACAGTAGGCCTTATTATTCACATTGTTCTTGTAAAGGTTGGTAGATGTGGAATTCATATTAAAAAAGAACTTACTGTAATGTATTATAAGACAATATAAGGGAACATTTCATAGTAGCAAAAAAAAATTGAGCATACAATGAACCAGCATATTTGTTCTGAGTCACTTTGTTTTCAGAGTATGTGGCTGAAATCCACGAAACACTGATCTCATCGTCGAGGGAAGCTAAGGGGCTGTGAAAGAGGAGTTGGGCAGGGAGAGCCCTCAAGCTTTGCACAGTATGCTACAAAGCAAAGAAACAAGGCAGAGGCCATTGAAAAGTTCCATTCCAGAAAGCAGAAAGAAAAAGTTATCTGTCCTCCAACCTGTTCTGGTTAGAGGGAAATGCCCTTTTTGGTCTTGCTTATTTTGTGAAGGACAAAATATTATGTTTTGAGAAATAAAGACTGACTGAGTAAACAAATGTAAACAAATAAATGAATCAATCAATGAAATAATGAAACAATCAGTCATTCAAATGATCAATCAGTCCATGAAACTGTTTTTTTTTCCCCTAATTTATGATGCAGGGCTACAGGCAATGTTCAGCCTGCTGCAACTGCTGCTACTCGCGAAAGGAAAACACACATATGCTGGATAATGATTTATCGGGTGGATTATCCAATCTTTGAACAACCAGGCCCTGGGGAATAAACAGGTTTCCCTGAAATGAAAACTTTCTTGTTTATCTCCTGTCAGGAGTGAGAGCTACAACTTGAATCACTGGATATGAACCTGTTTCAGAAGTCAACTATCATGCCTGGTTATTGTATGGCTTTGATTTTATGCAATGTGGAACTATAAAACTACACTCAACTGTGTTATGAAAAATTCATGAGCGTTATTGTTGCATTTGAGCACTTGATTAGAAAACAAACAACAGTTTTCAGGTGACAAAATTATTTTTGCTATTTAATACATGACTATTTACATATAGACTTTCTGTAAACTTTTTCCAAACGCGACAACATCAAGTAAACAGTAAGGACATAAATATTGTGAAACCTAGTCTTTGAATGACAATGTTTGTTGGAACCTCACTATTTTCCCGTAAAACAACTTTTATCATCCGTTTGGAAGATTGAAACGAGTAACGTCATCCGTTCATTGAAAATAATGAAGTGTTTATACTTCACTACATTATAATTCATCCTCATCTTCTTCCTCATAACTATGATACTGATCTTCAGCTATGGGAAAGGCAGATCTCATTACACTGTACACACAGCAAGGAAGAGGAGCGTCCATCCCTATTTGGCTCGCGATCTTCGCACAGCAGAGGTGTTCACAACGATTCCACGCTTTTCCAGTTGTTTTGGAATCTGTATTATTGTTGCCTCGTCGTTTATACACATTTGCTTTTCAATAAAAGCTTTCGCATCTACTGGAAGCTTTGTCGGCCTTCCTGATCGAACGCGGTTTTCAGTGGATCCAGTTTTCTGTATTTTGTTGATGATCCTGTAGATTTTCGCTTCTCAAGGCTTTCAATATTTGTACGGGAAAAAATCCTTCCTTATGGAGACAAGCAATTTTTTTTTCTCGTATGTGAAGTAATCTTCGGCATGATTACGCGGTAGTATCCCGCGGGTACATTATATGCAAATACATATTGGTTTCCATGGGGATGCAATAACACATCGCAACGCGTTAAAAAAAGTAACCTTTCACCCTCCCTTAGTACCGTTTTCACAAGCTGTCTTTTTCTCGCTCTCGCTATTCCCGTTTGTTCGATGGTATCAAAATGAATATAGGCTTTCTTATAATTTGTTTTATTTTGTGCAGTAGCGAACTTGCTTAACTAACGGTGCAGCGGACGTGTGGCAAACTTCGACCATAGCCGACTCTGTATGTAGCGAAACTGGCTTAAATTCATTATACTGCCCTTTTCACGCTGATTAAACTGACTTCGAATAGAATGATACACTAGGTTTACTTTCCTACTCACTCAGACAGTATCAGAGTGATGAAAAATTCGCCGAGCAGCGCAATGTTGCCTCATCGATCGAACACTTCGCTTTTACTTTTGCACAGTACTGTATTTCATTGTCTTACACGATTCGTAACTTACCAAGAGAAATACACCTGCAAACTTGTGTGCAAATTGTCCCAGACGTCGTAGAAACGGAATTCTTTCTTTAGAAGTTGAAAATTTTCATCCGATCTTGCTTATCGTAATAAAGAATTGTGTCGCTGATTACTATTCGTCAACGCTCTCAACCAGACTATTTTTAATCGTGACGCCAGCAATGACAGGTAACGAAGACGTAAACAGGAAGATATCTTTTCACCCATCCAATTTGAAATGTTCGCTGTTTCTTCGTTATTACTCGCCCTTATACCAATAATTCTATTGGAAATTAGTTTATAGGTATTGATCTTGGCGTGTACTCAAGGTGGTGGTCATCAAGGAGTGATAGAGGCGAAATTTTGGGCAGAGAAGTAACAGGACAGCTGCAGTTGAAATGACACGTTCGGTATGTTTTTTTCAACTTTGCCTTAAAGTCTAGGTCAATTATGGAGCGGTTCTTCAATCTATTTTATTTCGATGCATCTGACAATTATCGTGATGCAAACTGCAGGAAAAAAGTGCACGGAGTGGTTTGTTTTGGTCTGAGTCATCAGATATTTATCGAAAAGTTGCTCGCGGCGCAGCAAATATTTCGAGACCACCCTTGTAGAATCACACATATGCAAAAGCTATGTTGCCACTCTTTTAATTTTATGTCCGACTATGTTTAAGTTATGTTGTGCTCAACAGTGCCTATGTATTGACTATGCACTCTACCATATAGTATTTGTATTTTCTCTAAACAAGTCGAAAAATAACGTGCAAAACAGATTATTTTAATCCTATTTTATTTCCTACATCAGTAAAATAGTGATAAAATAGTCTGTTTTATATATATTTTCTGCTGATAGGACATGCTATGGCCATTTCCTTTGGAAAATATGAAAAAAATAGTCTATCTCAATCCTATTTTATCAAAGAAAATTTTGAGTAATTACAAAATAGCTTTAAAATAGACTTGTTTTATTTCTTTTTTTTTGAGGTGAATTCCATTCCATTGCAAAATATGTATTAAATAGTCTACTTTAATTCTATTTTCTCTAAAGTATCCCAGACCCACAATATTTAAGACAGCATCTAGACGTGTGTGTAATAATCAGTCATATTTTATTCCTATTTTATTCGTGAATTCAAGCGTAACTACCAATGTATTGTTGTTCTTTATTTCAAAATATAATTTTAAGGCAACTGTTTGGTACTTGCACCAATCATATCTTCACTGCATACACTGGAATTCAAAATTCATAGTTACTGTGTTAACGAGATAAAGAAGGGTTCAAAATTGAAAACGCCAGACCGACGTTTTTCATCTGCGTTGTTATAGGTTTCAAGTTTCCGTTAAAGTTTCTTTCTTTGTCAAAGAGTTGTGTGCGAAGGCTTGTCTTTAGCATCGAATCTCCACTTTTTATTGCCTGGATCGTCGCTTGGGTCATGTGTAACAATAAATCGATCAGCACAGCAACCAAGCTTGCTCAGAGTGGGTTATGAGTCTTTGTTTCCTCGACAACTTCCGGCCACAAATCGTGCATTTGTAATACGATCGATTCTTGTCGATTATTTCTACATAGAGTGAGCCCACAGCGTTATTTATATCCCAACCAATTTGGGAATTTTTTGGGAATTTTTGCTAACCAACGCAAAAAAAGTGGGTAAAAGCCGTAGTAGCTATTGAGAGTGCAGTGCAAGGTATCTTTTTGGAATGAGTTTCCCATTTTTCATGTAGTTCTAGAAGCAATAGATAGGTAAATGTTTACAATCATTTCAGTTTACGACCCGACTGTTGGCCTGAAACAGAACGAAAACTGTCGGCCGACAGTATCTTTCGGGAACTGTTCTTCACTTTTACCCATTATTCGGCCTGAGTGTACAATACCGCTTAGATTTACGTTGACTACGCTAACGCATTTCATACGCTCAGACGCAGGGTAGTCAGACGTGCATATACGATTTTTCTGCGCACTCGGTCGAAAAAAATGCGCGACTTAAGTGTCTTTGCTATTCAGTGCTATAAGTTTCTTTTGTGTTACATTGTTAGGTAAAACAAGGAACTTTTCGATTTGAAAAAGCGACGAGTCGACACCGGAAAATTTACATAATGAAAAAGCTATCATGTTACACACACACACACACCGCATCACTTCGCTAATTTATCGAATAACGAGTGGTAGCAGTAGATCTGCTTGATCTAAGCTGTTGATGAATCTGAAAGAAAGGAAAATCTCACTTATACAAGGCATCGAAACATATGTATCATCAAGCAAATAACGAGGCGAACATTCACTAACATGCTTCCCAATTTACTGATTGCAATCGGCGCTCGCTTGAAACACGCACTTGAATGTAAACAATTCCGTTTTCGAATCATGATTTATTGGAAACTCCAAACTTCCCTCGATCACCTCCAACGAATGATTACTCAATGTTGAGGAACAGAAGGAAAATTTATTATTTTAGATTTTGAATAATGTTTTCGTTTATTCACTGCAATAACTTGCTGCTTAGGTTGAAAATCTGGAAATCTGCAAAAGAACCTTTACCTTTCTCACCTTTATCTTAACTTAGTAGTGTGGTAGTGTGGAAGTGTGGTAGTGTAGAAGTTTGGTAGTGTGGAAGTGTGGAAGTGTGGAAGTGTGGTAGTGTGGTAGTGTGGTTGTGTGGTTGTGTGGAAGTGTCAAAATGTGTAAATATGAAAATATGCAAATAGGCCTTTACGTACCTTTCTCACGTTTATCTTAACTTGGCAGTGTGGAAGTGTGGAGGTGTAGAAGTGTAGAAGTGTGGGAGTGTGGGAGTGTGGGAGTGTGGGAGTGTGGGAGTGTGGGAGTGTGGGAGTGTGGGAGTGTGGGAGTGTGGGAGTGTGGGAGTGTGGGAGTGTGGGAGTGTGGGAGTGTGGGAGTGTGGGAGTGTGGGAGTGTGGGAGTGTGGGAGTGTGGGAGTGTGGGAGTGTGGAAGTGTAAAAGTGTGGAAGTGTAAAAGTGTGGAAGTGTGGAAGTGTGGAAGTGTGGAAGTGTGGAAGTGTGGAAGTGTGGAAGTCTAGAAATATGTAAATGAACCTTTACCTTGGAACACATTAATAATAATAAATAAGATCTTTTGACAGGGAGCCCACGTCACAAAGTGTGGTTTTCAGTGAGGCCCTGCATAAATCTAACGTAAGGATAACAGAAAATATAAATATGGTTATCAAGAATAGGATAAAAGGGTATAATCAATAGAAGAGACTACATGTTTTTAACAAGACGTCTAAAAACTGAAAAATCGGAAATGTTCCTAATGCCGTCTGGGAGAGCGTTCCAGTCATCTACTGCATGACAAACAAACCGATGCTGACCCCATGTACGCTTTGATTGTGGTTTACAAATGTTGTTATTAAAACGAGTGTTATAATCTTGTATATGTGATCTTCGCCTTTTTTCCAATGTATCCCAACCAAGTAGATCAAGAGCTTCTGTTGCTGATGAATGCTTTGGCATATCTAAAATTAATTTAGCTGCTTTATTCTGGCGTAATTGGATCTTGTTCATCAGAGTGGTGTTGGATTTATCCCCCCAAGTCACATCTGCATAATCAAGGATTGGCAGCACCATGGCTTTTACAAAGAGTTCCCTTGTATTTCTTGGCAGAAGATGTTTTATTCTCTGTAAAACGCCAAGCCTCTGAGACACTTTGGTCTTAATGTAATCCACATGATCAGTCCAAGACAGATTCTCATTGATAATTACGCCCAGATACTTGAACGAATTGACTCTGTCTAACTCCTTCTCCTTGATTATTAATGTGAATTCTTCTAAGGTGTTAAGTTTCCTTGGACCGCCAATGAGCATGAATTTAGACTTCGAGATATTTAGTGTAAGTTTATGCTCGTAGAGCCACTGAGCTAGCCTGTCTAGATCCTGATTCAACATGGTCTGTAGGTCACGGGCTGATTGAGAAGAGCAGTAGATAGCAGTGTCAAATTTTCATGCGAAATCGGATTTGCTTCTTGTTTTGATATTTGTCAAATCATCGATCGATGTTCACCAAATTTCTCAGAAAAAGGGAAGAGAAACACTGTAGGCAGGACACCTGTAGTTCAAGTTTGTTTAAGACCCCCCCGGCGCCTGCATTTAGACGAAACGTTGCAAGAGTGTGTGTTTTCAAAGTTCTTGACATTGTTGACAAACGCTCGCATAACTCAGTTGCAAATGAACCATATTCTGTGAAAGCGTTTTCGGTTTTCATATAATCTTTTCGTGTTTTACTTTGTACATTACTTAAACTGGGCATGTTATCGTTTTAATGAATTAGATGCACTTCGCAAGCGTTCTGTGCCCACAATCGATGACTTTTACTTGGGGTAGAAAAGCAGAGTACACGTTATCACAATGTGGAAGTGTTGAAATCTAACCTAGGACTACGATTAGGGCCCGGTGCAAACACTCTGAATTAATAAATGAGTCTTGATTGTTGCATGTGGCTACAGGTTGTGCGGCATCTGAACAAACACGCGTAAAACGACCATATCTCACAATTCGTGGTTCATTTTAACTTCTTCTAGTGATATGTATATCAAGCCTTTAGCTAATTACACTGTATAGAGGTTCGATGGTTTCAAATATAGTAATAGAGAACTTGATCAATCGCTAACCGGGGTGTTTAAATCATTGATCAGTTTTAATGGGTTACGAACAAACTCCTCGAAATTCGGAGTGATCGAGATTACCACTGGAAACAGGCTCAGAAGTGTAAGAACTCGCAGTATCACTGGCAAATGTACCGAAAATTGAGGAACTGTGCGAATAGCGAGGAAAAGAAGCTGAAATCGAAATATTATTGTCGGCTGATAGAAGATGCTAAAGGTGACAGTTCCAAGATGTGGAAAGCAATTAAAGAGACACTTCCCTCTAACCACAATGAAATTAATGCAGTTTTTGGTCATGGAAAATTGCAGACTGACCCCAAAGGCATTGCAGAAACTCTAAACAATCACTTTTCAAGCATCGGCAAGAGCCTTGCAAAGGCCTTTCGTGGTTTAAAACCGACTCAGTACGATGCAGTTCCTACCTTATCGTTCTCTCTCAAGTATGTGACGTCAGCCTTTGTTGAAAGGCAGCTGCGCCTAATGAAAACCAATAAAGCGGTAGGACTAGATAGCATTAGTGCACGTTTACTCCGTGATGCAGCAAATGTACTTGCTTCACCTCTGCGGGATATCATAAACCTCCCTTTTGAGAAGGGTCAATTCCCATCATCTTGGAAATGTGCGAAAGTGACTGCTCTTTTCAAAGAAGGTGATAAGTCCGATAAAGATAACTATCGTCCCATTTCTGTCCTGCCCACGGTCAGTAAAGTAATTGAGAGAGCTGTTCATTCTCAACTTTACGGCTACTTTGATTCCAACAATCTGCTTGCTGTGAACCAGTTTGGCTTTAGACGTGCAAGATCTACCGCTTTAGCTCTAACGCAGTTTACCGATGAAGTGCTAAGTAATATGGATAAAGGTTTAGTAAATGGTGTAGTTTTTATTGATCTGAAGAAGGCCTTCGACACCGTTGACCATGTCATTTTACTCGGGAAGCTCAAATCTCTAGGATTACGCAGCAAGAATCTGGAGTGGTTCCATTCCTACCTATCCTCTCGTTACCAGAAGACTGTGATTGGTCAAGCCTCTTCTCCTGCGCGGAAGGTTTCCGTTGGTGTTCCTCAGGGATCTATTCTCGGTCCATTACTATTTGCCATTTACATCAACGATCTACCCAAGGTCCTTCGGAACACTACGGTCACCTTATTCGCTGATGACACTGCTATCTACTGCTCTTCTCAATCAGCCCGTGACCTACAGACCATGTTGAATCAGGATCTAGACAGGCTAGCTCAGTGGCTCTACGAGCATAAACTTACACTAAATATCTCGAAGTCTAAATTCATGCTCATTGGCGGTCCAAGGAAACTTAACACCTTAGAAGAATTCACATTAATAATCAAGGAGAAGGAGTTAGACAGAGTCAATTCGTTCAAGTATCTGGGCGTAATTATCAATGAGAATCTGTCTTGGACTGATCATGTGGATTACATTAAGACCAAAGTGTCTCAGAGGCTTGGCGTTTTACAGAGAATAAAACATCTTCTGCCAAGAAATACAAGGGAACTCTTTGTAAAAGCCATGGTGCTGCCAATCCTTGATTATGCAGATGTGACTTGGGGGGATAAATCCAACACCACTCTGATGAACAAGATCCAATTACGCCAGAATAAAGCAGCTAAATTAATTTTAGATATGCCAAAGCATTCATCAGCAACAGAAGCTCTTGATCTACTTGGTTGGGATACATTGGAAAAAAGGCGAAGATCACATATACAAGATTATAACACTCGTTTTAATAACAACATTTGTAAACCACAATCAAAGCGTACATGGGGTCAGCATCGGTTTGTTTGTCATGCAGTAGATGACTGGAACGCTCTCCCAGACGGCATTAGGAACATTTCCGATTTTTCAGTTTTTAGACGTCTTGTTAAAAACATGTAGTCTCTTCTATTGATTATACCCTTTTATCCTATTCTTGATAACCATATTTATATTTTCTGTTATCCTTACGTTAGATTTATGCAGGGCCTCACTGAAAACCACACTTTGTGACGTGGGCTCCCTGTCAAAAGATCTTATTTATTATTATTAATGTGTTCCAAGGTAAAGGTTCATTTACATATTTCTAGACTTCCACACTTCCACACTTCCACACTTCCACACTTCCACACTTCCACACTTCCACACTTTTACACTTCCACACTTTTACACTTCCACACTCCCACACTCCCACACTCCCACACTCCCACACTCCCACACTCCCACACTCCCACACTCCCACACTTCTACACTTCTACACCTCCACACTTCCACACTGCCAAGTTAAGATAAACGTGAGAAAGGTACGTAAAGGCCTATTTGCATATTTTCATATTTACACATTTTGACACTTCCACACAACCACACAACCACACTACCACACTACCACACTTCCACACTTCCACACTTCCACACTACCAAACTTCTACACTACCACACTTCCACACTACCACACTACCAAGTTAAGATAAAGGTGAGAAAGGTAAAGGTTCTTTTGCAGATTTCCAGATTTTCAACCTAAGCAGCAAGTTATTGCAGTGAATAAACGAAAACATTATTCAAAATCTAAAATAATAAATTTTCCTTCTGTTCCTCAACATTGAGTAATCATTCGTTGGAGGTGATCGAGGGAAGTTTGGAGTTTCCAATAAATCATGATTCGAAAACGGAATTGTTTACATTCAAGTGCGTGTTTCAAGCGAGCGCCGATTGCAATCAGTAAATTGGGAAGCATGTTAGTGAATGTTCGCCTCGTTATTCGCTTGATGATACATATGTTTCGATGCCTTGTATAAGTGAGATTTTCCTTTCTTTCAGATTCATCAACAGCTTAGATCAAGCAGATCTACTGCTACCACTCGTTATTCGATAAATTAGCGAAGTGATGCGGTGTGTGTGTGTGTGTAACATGATAGCTTTTTCATTATGTAAATTTTCCGGTGTCGACTCGTCGCTTTTTCAAATCGAAAAGTTCCTTGTTTTACCTAACAATGTAACACAAAAGAAACTTATAGCACTGAATAGCAAAGACACTTAAGTCGCACATTTTTTTCGACCGAGTGCGCAGAAAAATCGTATATGCACGTCTGACTACCCTGCGTCTGAGCGTATGAAATGCGTTAGCGTAGTCAACGTAAATCTAAGCGGTATTGTACACTCAGGCCGAATAATGGGTAAAAGTGAAGAACAGTTCCCGAAAGATACTGTCGGCCGACAGTTTTCGTTCTGTTTCAGGCCAACAGTCGGGTCGTAAACTGAAATGATTGTAAACATTTACCTATCTATTGCTTCTAGAACTACATGAAAAATGGGAAACTCATTCCAAAAAGATACCTTGCACTGCACTCTCAATAGCTACTACGGCTTTTACCCACTTTTTTTGCGTTGGTTAGCAAAAATTCCCAAAAAATTCCCAAATTGGTTGGGATATAAATAACGCTGTGGGCTCACTCTATGTAGAAATAATCGACAAGAATCGATCGTATTACAAATGCACGATTTGTGGCCGGAAGTTGTCGAGGAAACAAAGACTCATAACCCACTCTGAGCAAGCTTGGTTGCTGTGCTGATCGATTTATTGTTACACATGACCCAAGCGACGATCCAGGCAATAAAAAGTGGAGATTCGATGCTAAAGACAAGCCTTCGCACACAACTCTTTGACAAAGAAAGAAACTTTAACGGAAACTTGAAACCTATAACAACGCAGATGAAAAACGTCGGTCTGGCGTTTTCAATTTTGAACCCTTCTTTATCTCGTTAACACAGTAACTATGAATTTTGAATTCCAGTGTATGCAGTGAAGATATGATTGGTGCAAGTACCAAACAGTTGCCTTAAAATTATATTTTGAAATAAAGAACAACAATACATTGGTAGTTACGCTTGAATTCACGAATAAAATAGGAATAAAATATGACTGATTATTACACACACGTCTAGATGCTGTCTTAAATATTGTGGGTCTGGGATACTTTAGAGAAAATAGAATTAAAGTAGACTATTTAATACATATTTTGCAATGGAATGGAATTCACCTCAAAAAAAAAAGAAATAAAACAAGTCTATTTTAAAGCTATTTTGTAATTACTCAAAATTTTCTTTGATAAAATAGGATTGAGATAGACTATTTTTTTCATATTTTCCAAAGGAAATGGCCATAGCATGTCCTATCAGCAGAAAATATATATAAAACAGACTATTTTATCACTATTTTACTGATGTAGGAAATAAAATAGGATTAAAATAATCTGTTTTGCACGTTATTTTTCGACTTGTTTAGAGAAAATACAAATACTATATGGCAGAGTGCATAGTCAATACATAGGCACTGTTGAGCACAACATAACTTAAACATAGTCGGACATAAAATTAAAAGAGTGGCAACATAGCTTTTGCATATGTGTGATTCTACAAGGGTGGTCTCGAAATATTTGCTGCGCCGCGAGCAACTCTTCGATAAATATCTGATGACTCAGACCAAAACAAACCACTCCGTGCACTTTTTTCCTGCAGTTTGCATCACGATAATTGTCAGATGCATCGAAATAAAATAGATTGAAGAACCGCTCCATAATTGACCTTGACTTTAAGGCATAGTTGAAAAAAACATACCGAACGTGTCATTTCAACTGCAGCTGTCCTGTTACTTCTCTGCCCAAAATTTCGCCTCTATCACTCCTTGATGACCACCACCTTGAGTACACGCCAAGATCAATACCTATAAACTAATTTCCAATAGAATTATTGGTATAAGGGCGAGTAATAACGAAGAAACAGCGAACATTTCAAATTGGATGGGTGAAAAGATATCTTCCTGTTTACGTCTTCGTTACCTGTCATTGCTGGCGTCACGATTAAAAATAGTCTGGTTGAGAGCGTTGACGAATAGTAATCAGCGACACAATTCTTTATTACGATAAGCAAGATCGGATGAAAATTTTCAACTTCTAAAGAAAGAAGTCCGTTTCTACGACGTCTGGGACAATTTGCACACAAGTTTGCAGGTGTATTTCTCTTGGTAAGTTACGAATCGTGTAAGACAATGAAATACAGTACTGTGCAAAAGTAAAAGCGAAGTGTTCGATCGATGAGGCAACATTGCGCTGCTCGGCGAATTTTTCATCACTCTGATACTGTCTGAGTGAGTAGGAAAGTAAACCTAGTGTATCATTCTATTCGAAGTCAGTTTAATCAGCGTGAAAAGGGCAGTATAATGAATTTAAGCCAGTTTCGCTACATACAGAGTCGGCTATGGTCGAAGTTTGCCACACGTCCGCTGCACCGTTAGTTAAGCAAGTTCGCTACTGCACAAAATAAAACAAATTATAAGAAAGCCTATATTCATTTTGATACCATCGAACAAACGGGAATAGCGAGAGCGAGAAAAAGACAGCTTGTGAAAACGGTACTAAGGGAGGGTGAAAGGTTACTTTTTTTAACGCGTTGCGATGTGTTATTGCATCCCCATGGAAACCAATATGTATTTGCATATAATGTACCCGCGGGATACTACCGCGTAATCATGCCGAAGGTTACTTCACATACGAGAAAAAAAAAATTGCTTGTCTCCATAAGGAAGGATTTTTCCCGTACAAATATTGAAAGCCTTGAGAAGCGAAAATCTACAGGATCATCAACAAAATACAGAAAACTGGATCCACTGAAAACCGCGTTCGATCAGGAAGGCCGACAAAGCTTCCAGTAGATGCGAAAGCTTTTATTGAAAAGCAAATGTGTATAAACGACGAGGCAACAATAATACAGATTCCAAAACAACTGGAAAAGCGTGGAATCGTTGTGAACACCTCTGCTGTGCGAAGATCGCGAGCCAAATAGGGATGGACGCTGCAGCGCATCCATTACTGTCAACTGATAAGAGTAGCTAATAAGGTGAAAAGACTAGAGTACGCACAACAAATCCTGGATTCCGGTGATGCATTCCACAATGTCATATTCTCTGATGAATGCTCAGTCTCGCTGGAACAATACAGACGTACATGCTACCGAAAGGTTCACGAGCCATTCAAAAGAAAACCGAGGCCTAAACATTCACTTAAAGTTCACGTATGGGAAGGAATCAGCAGAAAGGGAGCTACTAAAGTGTGCATATTCGATGGTATAATGGATGCAGAACTGTACTGGCGTATTCTGGAGACAACCCTTCTACCATTCATCAATCAGACGCTACTAGACCACAGATTTGTGCAGGATAATGATCCCAACATACAAGATGAGGGCCTTCTTCGAGGAGAATGATATAAACTGGTTGCGTACTCCCCCAGAGAGTCCGGATTTAAATCCCATCGAGAACTTAGGCACGAACTGAAATTTTACTTAGAATCGAAAGTGAAGCCGTAAAACAAACAAGAACTGATTGACGGAATAAAGGCGTTTTGGGCTGAGAGGGTGACGGAAGAGAAATTCGTTAAGTACATCGACCATGATCTCAAGAAAGTCGTGAAAGTTGCCTTTTATGTACCCTAGTATTTTACGCATACAAAACCTTAAGATTGTTGATAAATTTAAAAAACAGACAAACAAGAATAATGGCACTTTTATGACCCGTTCTCTTAAACAATAAACAATAGACTACTCATGCATAGCCATCAAACCATCAATTCCTTTTTTTTTGTGCGCATGAGACCAAAACTGAGACAAAACTTTGTTTCAATTGAACTTCGCCCTTCCCAAAAAAGCCGTATGGTTAATTAAGGGCTGACAGAATCGGGCATTGATATTCCTTGTTTCCTTGCTTGTTCTTTGCACGTGCCACAAAAACTAAAGCGTGTATGCATATTTCATTAATCTCAAAAACAAGAATTTTAGCACTTTCAAATTACCCGTCTACTCACATAACAATCAAAGGACTGAAATTAGCCCACGGTTCCATTAACTCTATCAAAGTCGCTTTATCACGCCTTTTGTTCACCTCCTTTCGCGTGTAGTTAATTTAAATATGAAAAGCTCTCCTGAAGCCTACGCCTCTATTGTTATGGAGAACAAACCACCAAGTAGGAACCATTCATCTGATAAAAATCTCGATCCATCTACGGGCTTCGATTGCTATAGGAAGGGAAAGCTTAATTTATTCAACATAGATAGTTTTCATCATAGCGCATAGAACAAAAATGGAAAAAAAAAATCATTGAAGAAAAATCGTTTCAGTAAAGTGGAGCCGAAGTCGGTATTCTGAAGTGTCTCCATCGGACATAGCTATAAAAGGTATGCTAAAGAAAGTTTGTTATTTTACTTGGATGAAATGTATAATGTTCTTCAACCAAATTGTTTTTATGTTGTTTTGTTTTGTTTTGCTTTTATGATCTGTATGTTGTACTGGTAAGAAACACCCTCCCCCACCCCCTTCCCCCCTTGCGCTGCAACAATTAATACTTTGTTTTTCTGAAGTTTTTTTCGGTTTTTCTTTTCTTTTTTAGCTGAGGTGATCAAGGCCTGTTCTTACCAGTGCCGCAGAACTGACGAAACGAGCTGCATGTGGGATACGTGCAAAGTTAGCACCAGAAAACGCTGCCAGCATTTGCGAAAAAATGAAAAGGAAAAGCGTCCATACTAAACTGATCTTGATTTACCAATTTCATCCTAAGGCGTAGTGAACAACACTTTAATAAAATCATTTGTTTAATTAAATTATTTGTTAAATTAAATCATTTGTTTAATAAAATCATTTGTTTAATAAAATAACGTCTTTTTTCGAATATTAAATCTAAATATTTCCCTTGAGGCCTGCCTCCTTTCACAATGCTGCAACGAGCTTCAAATAAAGCCCCATTTTAAACTGGCTACATTTAGTATAATACATGTACCTATTGACTACCCTTTCATTGAATATTAACTTTGCAGACGCACTTAAACAACATTAACAACTTACATATACCAAAACATAATGGGGGAGGAATCTGAATAAACTTATAATTATTTAGCTTGAAAGAGATATAGAAGACAAGCATTTCTCGCCATGAGAAAACTCGCTTTTCGTTTCATTTCGTTTCGTTTTGTTTCGCAAATTATAGTAAGCCATTGAAACGAACAGTTTTACTTGCCGTTGGTGGCCATGAAGTGTTTTTTTAAAACAACAAAATTTTCCGCTAAAGAAAAACAAACAGCTTAGCTCTCACATACTAATTGTAGTATCCCACCCTCCGCGTGCGTTGCGAGCCTACAATGTATCACATGATATTCCATCCAACCTGGCCGGTGTTTGTTGACAGACTTACATTTGGCGACGAGGAGGGATTACAAGAAGAGAAGCAGGGCCAGCGGGGGAAAAAAATCAGCAAAATTCACAGCTAAGACCTCGAAGCCCTTTGGCAACCGAAAATTTAGAAGAGAGAAGAAGAATAGAAAGCAAGAGAACGCCGAAGAGAATTCGCACAGAGACCACGTGCTCGATATAAAATCATGTCAGATACGCTGGGCGAAGCAGGAGCCGACGGAAACGTGCCGAATCCGGCAGAAATAAGTGTATTCAGCGTGGGGAAATCACTTAAGATAGAACCATTCAAGATCCCAGAAAACCCTTAGGAAATTGGGCGAGCGTGGAAAGAGTGGATGGAGGACCTCGACGAAGAAACATCGCATTTTGAGATTACAGAAACAAGGGACTGCGCGAGTGCCCAGAAGATTTATGGCGGCAAAGAAATAAAAAAATTTGCACACAACTTACCAGATACAGCGCTGGTGGACGGGGATGACGATTACAGAAAGCTGTAGAGGAAACTTATTTCCTGTCGAAAAAAAACAAGCATCGTGCGAGATTAACGTTTAGCAAGACCAACCGAAGGAGAGAGTGTTATCGCATACGCGGCGCGACTACGCGGAAAATCAAAGGATTGCGAGTTTGAGGAGCAAACAGAAGACAGGATACTGGAACATTTTATACAGACTATCAAGGACAACGAACTCGTGAAAAGACACATTCAGAAGAAATGGGGACTAGATCGATTCCTCGAGAAAGAAAGCCAAAGAGAAGACATCGATCAACAAGTCAAAGACATGAAAGAATATTTCGGGATATCGAAGGTAGAGCATCAATCAAAAGACCTTCCGGTGGGATGGAAGAATAAAATCGAGGATACCACTGTGACCTCCCAGAAAACAAGAACACAAATAAGAGAAAGAGGAAAGCAAGAGTTGTGGTTACTATGGAAAAACAGGAACACATCCCCCGGGCTGAAACTGCCCAGCATACGGAAAACAGTGTTGAAAGTGTGGCAAGTGCAATCATTATGCATCATGTTGCAGAGTCGGAGCTCCACATCAAGATGGATTTAAGGGGACTGAGAGAGGGCGAATCAAGAGAACAACAGTGACCGAGGAGATAAGCAGTGACTCAGATAATGGTTACATTTATTTTCAGGAGATAGCACAACAGCTACCTCGAGTGAAGAGGATAAGGTCAGGTCCTAATCAAGACATAAAGGGTCCCGACGTCCCAAAGTCTCAGTTAGAGTCAGTCATAGATCCCATCACGTTGGAACTGAACTATCGTCAACTAAAAAACTAATTTCGTGACTTTAAAGAGCTACATGCACTGAAAAACTATCTCAAAAGTCTCTAGACCTCGCGGCTAACCTCGAGGGGAACTCCCAGCCGAAGTGAAACTGCATACGTTATGATGTTATAGATGCAATGCCGTGCCGTACAAAAGGATTTTTTACCATATTGGCTCCTTAGAAAACACTGTTAGACAGGAAATGACCCGCCATGTTATAAACAGAGAAAAATTCATGGGCGCGCGTAGGTATGGAATTTCTCTTCGAGCGTTCAACTCGATAGCTCACGAGTAAACGCAACGAAAGAGTGATGTCGAGAGAAATTCCGTATCTACAAGCAAAAATGTAATATTTTGTTTATCATATAAACACAATTGCCCTTCAATGACAAGAAAAGTCGACGAATGAAAATAAAAAGCCCGACAACCCCCGTTTGCGCCAAGGCTCAAGATGAGAAAATGCGTTGAATCACTACAAATTTAACAATGGGCGTAATTTTCAATATACAAAATTCTCAGTTATTGACTCAGTCCTTACCAAAAGAAGATGTCTTTCAAGGACACAGCCAAAATCGGCCTGTGGCAAATCTTCCAGTTGTCGATTTTCGTTCTCGGCCGCGAGAAATGCCATTATCAAAGTCGCTGAATTCGTAACTTCCGGTTTTTTTCTTCGTATTTTGGTTTTTCTACCGCTTCAACGAAACTTTAAAAGTCAATGTCTGTAAGCGATACGGATTTTTCAGTGTTTAAGCAGCCATAATCCGAGAAAATTCTGACAAACAACCACGGGTTGAGAATGGTGAGGGCTTCGCCTTTCATTCATCAACCTGACCGAGTGGCGCAAAAGGCGAGTGACGTGTTAGCAGCTGATTGGCTATATCAAAGACACGTGAAAAAACATCGTATTTTTTTTACGTGTATTGTTTGGGCTTTTCTCAGGGCTGGAAATCCTAGTATAACTCTGCAGTCTATATGATTAAACACATTATTTAATAGTTATTTTTAAATAAAAATATTGACTGTTCATTTCCATTTCTATCAGACTGCCAAGGCCACGGTAATGATGTCCATTGGTCTGATACAGGTCATCTTGGTCTTATGTTTCATAAAACCATGCGAGAGTGACGTTTGCAGCCAAAAAATTTGTCAATGTACCAAGTTCGGTAGAAGTCGGGTAAAAGTAAAATGTCAAGTTCACGGAAACGTTCCGACTGGAATCCCAAGCAATACAGTGGAACTGTAAGTAATAAAAAAAACTCATCCTTCGTTCTTCAAGGCCTGTTATCTTCTGCGTCAATACGAAGTTCTAATTTTTCTTTATTTTAAATTTTTAAAATTTACTTCTCTTAATCTCTTTCGCCCATTTCTTTTATTGCAAAGTTGTTTCTCCTTCTCGGCGTTGATTCATCTTCCGTCATCTTCAGGTATTTCGAGTAACAGAAGCGATGCTTTTGATGTATAGTTTAATGCGGATAATATGAGTAGCTCGTACTTACTGCTGTAATTGACTCACTGTCTTTAGAATTCAAATTTGTTGTCATTATCATACTTATTAACAGTAGACTACGAGCAGTTCATCCTTATCGGCGAGGTCCGTACGTGGGGCGAGTCAAACCCTAACCCTAAGCGACCTAACCCTTAGAAAAAAATGGCGCCAGCCTGCCCACGTCGCGCCGTGTTTTGAGCCTCACTCGATCGCAGAGCTCCGCTCGGCATGAAAACGTAATATGACTTCTTTTTTCTTGTTTCACTGTCTTTTCTCTACCCGCGCAACGGACTACGCCGAAAGCAGAGACTGCTCGTAGTCTATGCTACTAATTAAAACTTTTACCCCAGGGATCTTTCAAGTTGTTCCTTGAGCTCGATTACAGAAGACGTCTTTAGGAACCTGACTGTTTTAGAGAAATTGTAAGTAGTAAATGGAAAAAAAAAAACCGGGGAATTCTCAGAAAATGTAAAAAGCATGTGTTTCGTACTGAAAGCAGTCAAAGTGGCAAAGTGTGATTGTGTCTGTCTGTATGTAAGGATAATTTGATGGCAGTCAAAAAAGTTTGAGAACGGTCATGGGATATCCTCGATTCAGCTATCTGATTTCAAGTTATTTATAAATGCTCTTGGACGGTTCAATATTATCTTCACCACCTATGCGCTGATAGAATTCGACTGTCTTATAATTATATAATAATAGCGTTTTCCTAATGATAAATAAAACAGGAAAGCGCGAGTAATTATGTGAAATAGGAACATTTTACTTCGGGGAAATTTTATGCCTAATCTGGAAAACATTAATTCATTTCTTCTTTTCATGAACTCTTTCTCTTTTACCAGGGACTTGTCAAATAATTTACTGCGACAAATTCCTCCAAACACTTTCCGGAATATGAAGGAACTGGAGATAATGTAAGGGAATTCATAAATTCCTAATGATTTAAATCAAACAATAAGTTTCCATCGCGTTTTAAAAATTGTTTTTTAGTGGAAAAGCATTTCCCATCAATATTTTCTGTTTCCATCGTGCTTGGCTGGTGAAAATTATTATCCCTGTAGAGTTTAAAGTGACTCTTTTAAATTAATTGATCAAAATTAGCTGTTTTGATCATTATTCTGTAGAAACATAGTAATGTAAATTGTTTCCAGGGAATCAGTCTGCCTCCAATTCACGACGTCTGCTATTATTTTCTTCCCAGAAATCTTTACAAGAACTCAATTTCAGGAGGTTTTCACCTTCCGGAAGGCGTTTCTTCTTTGTGAGTTTTGGTTGATGAAATGTTTAACAAATCTGTATGTCACAGAATCAGAGCACATTTAGATTTATTGCCAAAATGTCGCTGTAAGCTTATGCATTCCAAACTTTCTGATAAACAAAATGATGATGAATTGGTTATATTCAGTTTTAAGAGATCCGTATTTAGATTTATGGATGCATGTAATAAACGTAGCCAGAAATGAGGCTGAGTGAATAATGGGGGCCCACTGTCTAACACCTACAAGCTGATATCGTAAGAGAGGTTATTACTCATCGTGGTGCTAAGCAATGATAAACTGTTAAATCGTTTGTCTCACAGTGTAGTAACTTGAGATGTACATCGCGACCTTTAGACTGCCTAATTCTAGTCTTCATCAGGCAATGGGGTCCACTGCTCACGCGTTACCAATTGTATTATGGCGATCTAATGTGATTGGTGGATTTCAACTCCTTTTGTTCCGGGAGTCTAATGCGGATGGCTTCCTTGATTCTTCTGGTGTACCAGTGTGAGTCTCGATAAAAAAACTTTACTTCGTTCCAAAGCGAGTGGTGGCATAGGTACGAGCTGAACGTATACCCTTTCGTGTTCTTTCATCCTCTCTTGCATAGGTCTTCCCGTTTCACCGTAGAAGTCATGGGCTCAAATCCCGTACGAGCCTAAATCTTTTTCAGGCCTTATTTTCACTACTACCTCACTCACTTTTATTTAGTGTTCGTAACTGCGAAGATCGCTTCCATATTTGTTCTTCAAATGCAGTTCACATATATGATTTTCATATATTTACAGTGAAGTAAAGATTATTGATCGAGACTCACACTGGTACACCAGAATAATCAAGGAAGCTATCCATATAAGACTTCACCCTGATAACATCAACAGGGATAACGGAATCGAAATTCCTGCAGCGTGGATACCAACAATCAAGAAACACAACGGGAGACCGGCACGGCAGCAGACCGCCGAGGGAACAACTCACTGAAACAATAGGGATCGAAACCCACCAATCATATTAGATCGCCGTAATACAAATGAAAAAGCGTAAGTAGTCGACCTCATCGCCCGATGAGGACTAGCAGTGAGCAGTCGAAAAGTCACGATCTACATCTTAAGTGACTACATCGTGAGACAAACGATTCAACATTATAATCATTACTTATAAGTTGATGTTAAATGTTCCATCTATGTAGGAAAATCAGTGACAACTTACTATCAATTGCTGATGCGAAGGTCATTCTTAATGGATTGACGCGGCTTAAGAAACTGTAAGTGTCATCTTTTAAGACAATTTAAAAGTCACACAAACATAACTGAATGCTTTGAGAATATAATCGTTGTAGATATTATGTTATTATTCCCCCTCCAATAGATCAAAGTCTTTTGTAACGCCTTACAACATCGCTCATCATAGCTTATTAAAAAAATAAGTATATATTCTAAACACCATATCGGCCTAGATGCATTCCTCAGATAGTTGCTACTCATTTCAAATGGTTTACTTCAACAGAGACCTTGATAGAAATCCACTTGGACCTTCCTTGCCATCAGACATCTTCGCAGGGTTTGAAAATATGATATATCTGTGAGTTCAGTGGCTCCATAAATCACCAACTAGTAAGAAGTATGATACTGAGCGTTAGTTTCATGACGTAGTCATCGTTAAAGTGGATTCTGACGTTTCATCCGAACACATTCAGTTTTACTCAGTCGAGTGCTCGTGGAACGTCAGAAGTCTGCGAAATGCCAATCAAAGCTGTCCAAAAAGAGTATTCGTAGAAATGTTGCATTCATATCCAAAATTACCAGATCGTGAGGCAAACGATACTAAATCATTAATCCTTTTTTCATAACACGATTAATTACCACATAACCACCCACTGCTGCCATGTACTATATATATGAGAATAATCCTTTTTATTGAATAATCTATGCATTGTCTGATTATGAACTACAGCCATCACTAAGATAACTAGCTTGGTTGATGAGTAAACAATTTAGGCACATTTAATTTTTGCCTGACAGAAACTCGTATTGAAAAAGTATAAGTTCATTTTACCATCATCCAGTATGACCCTTTTAATCTTTGAATGTCAGCCTTACTTAATCTTCTCTACAACATTGACTTTTTCATGCAACTTTTGTAGTTCCATGGTTGGTTGCAACCTGCAAAAAATAGACGATGGAACCTTTCGAGCAATGCGATACCTACAATTACTGTAAGTATATATATATATATATATATATATATTTTAAGAGGAAAAAAGGACGCAACTACATTTTCCAGACAAGCCTGTTTCGTGAATCGCTTCACGAATCAGGCTTGTCGGGAAAATGTAGTTGTGTCCTTTTTTCCTCCTAAAATATTTATTCCGCTCCGCTTCAACGTATTGAGCACTGTTCCACGTGACAATCGACTTGCAGACTCCCTATATATATATACATATCTGAAGACGGCATGTCTTGGAGAGGTTGTGTCTGAATAGCTAATAAATTTTCATTTCTGCGACTAAAAAGTAAATACAGAACTTAACCAACCGCTCATACAGTTTCAACAAGGTGGAGAGTTCTGGTATGCTTTTATTTGGTTAGGGTAACTCCTACAGTTACAAAAACTGATATTCTTAGAGGCCCTAGAGGTACTAGGTTTTGTGGTGCAAACACTTCTTGATCACTTGTCACATCTTTGACCCCGGACCATGACAGACAGCTTCATTTGCGGTAAAATCAACCTGGAATAAGCGGCATTGCATTACTGTTTTAAAATTTTCCGTTTGCAGTGATCTGTCCTCCAATGAGCTGACTTATATACATAGGGGTACAGTGGAAGGACTCACAGATAAGCTCAATAACTTGTAAGTACGTTGGCTGTACATTACCGCTCTTTGCCCACTACCGGGTAATGCGAGTTTTAAAGGAATATCTTAACAGACCTCACTTATTTTGTGGACGATGAAATCCTTCAGTGTACTTAGGGTCAAATTACAGGCAACGCCTCTTATAGTTCGCGTACTTTTTTTTTTCAGTGAAATATTGAACCCGCCGTGACCATGAGATTTATCAAATATGTAAAAGAAAATAAACGCAACCCCCTCCCTTCGATAGGTATTGCAGTTGTTGCAGTCGGACTGAATAAGTTCAACTCTCTTTATTCTGGTTAATAGGTACCTTCAAAGAAACGAGCTAGAAACAATAGGTGATGGCACTTTGAATCGATTTAAAAACCTCCAAAAATGGTAGGTATTTTTAAACATACTTGCATAAAACACGTGGAATCTCAAAGAATTCGGTAAGGAGCACATTTAAGATGGTGCGGATAACTACCTTTCTAATGCAAGGTTAAGGAAATATTTGCATTGCAGGAGGATATGAAAATTTGTATTATTATTCTACCATATTAGATCAATTCCGTTCTTAGACATGGTTTTTCCCGGCAAGGAACTTCAAACCCCACCATTTTTTTTTTGTTTAAGGTCATAAAGAACACTTAAATGGTTTCTTTTGTATTGTTTGCTTCTTTCACGCATGTGATCATATGCGATCGGTACAATTCCCGGTTAAGACCGTACGCAAGTCGCAAAATCGCATATTATTTCTTAAAACATCGAATGAGGTGTATTTATAGCCTAAAAAAACTATCACTTATCGCAATAAGCTAATTTTATTTCAGATCACACTTACGCGATTGAGATTGCTAATATCCATAATTTATTTAAATCAATTAGAAGATGTTTGATGTTAAAATCAGTGACGAGGCTTTTTCAAATGATCTTTGAAAAAATATTATGCAGAAATCATCTTAAGATTAAAATTCTTGATGAGCGAAAAGAATGCGAAAGCGATTGAGAAAAATGCCTATGCCAAACAAAAATTGGAAAGAAAATGCAGGAAAAAAACAGTTGGTTACGCGAAATTGTTTTGAAGGTGTCGCGCGACAAAGCCAAAGGGACAAGCCAAACAGTGGGTTTCTTGTTCTATTGTTGCTATTGAAAAGGGGATCGCAACTGGAAAAGAAAACGTTGATGTATTAATCAGAGCTCAATACAATTGTTTATAATACGTGTTTTTTCCGTTTGCGTGGATCTTGTAGCTGGTTGGCCAATAACAAGCTAACATCTGTACCAGATTTAACAGGTCCTAGGACTATTAATTCCTTGTGAGTAATAATGTTGATAATATCTTTCACGGGTAAACTATAAAATAATTTTAAATGTACAAAGAGAGGTGTTAAAAAAACTTAAACAATTTTCTATCATTCCCGTAATAAAGTAGTCATAATCTAGTCATAATCAAGTTTGTAAGACAGACGAACGTTGTTATCGTTTGAAGGAGGGAGTGGTCACTATACGGGTGACTTAAAGAATATTATTGAACTTAACTTTATTTCAGTATCAACAATGTCGAATTTAATTACTCTTTTTTTTCTTCTCAGACGCCTACAAGAGAATCAGATCACAGATTTATCAAGAATCGCCACATCTGGAATTGAACACGTGTATGACCTGTAAGTGTTTGATTCCTGTTGAAATGAAGGTTTCGATTTGGTGTATTTACCAAGAAACCGGCTTCCTATTCTCTGGATTACTTAGGCTAAAGTGTACCACAGCTCAACTAACATTTGAAAATGTTGTTTTAATCTTCTAGATTACTGTCTAGCAATAAGATCGATCACCTTCCACCAAACATATTTCAGAGAACTCTCGTAGTAGGGAGCCTGTGAGTAACCAAACTACAAAAATAAAGGATAATTTAGTGTTATCAACTAAGTTGAAAACGTAAATTAGCCTCCGTAAGGGGTAAAAAAGCTGACGTTTCTAGCCTTAGCCCTTCGTCAGAGCGATTGGAGGAATTGTGGGTTGTGTGTGGGTTTATATGCAGAAAGTGGAAGCTACGCCATTGGTGGGAATATATTGACGAGAAAACAGAAATAAATTAGTTGAATGTTGAATGAAAAGCTCTCATTGATTCCGTGGGGATTAAGGATGCCAATTTGGAAGATTAATTTTTGTTCTAGTGTTTTGCGGATTTCCGAACCGCCTAGATGTAAGGAAAGGCCGCAGACTGCCACATGCTGTTTAGGGAGATTAGAATGTCGAGCGACTGGTTTGTATGCGTCCTTGTCATTTCTTTCTACGTCCCGAAGGTGTTCTCGGAATCGGTAACCTAGTCGTCTTCCTGTTTCGCTGATGTACAACTTATTACAATAAGTGCAAGTTATGCAGGAAATAACATTAGCGGAGGTACACGTAAGAACTCCATACCTTTTTCGCAGTTTCTCAGACAGTCGTTGAAGTAGTGACGACTCTGATTTTTCCGAAAAATCAGAGGCAATGTGCCAGTTATTCGATAAACGTGGCTATCCCGTTTCTGTCATTCAAGCGGGCCACCACCGTGCCTAACAAACTGATCGACAGTCAGCACTACAAACGGCTGACAAGGAAAACACTGACCGCATTCCATTTACTCTTACATTTCACCCTCACAACCACGCAGTTAAATCAATCGTTCTTAAAAATTTAAATTACTCCAAAACGATTCAGAGACTGACACTATCTTTTCGCAACCCCCTCTTATTTCATTCAAACGTGAAAAAAACACAGGCAACTTTTTAGTCAAGAGTTCATTTCAAACCAATGACCAATCTGGAACTTTCAAATGCGCTCGCTCGCAATGCAAAACTTGTTCTTTCATTCATAACGAAGAGGAAATCTCGGAACCCAAGAGATCCATTGATCCACCGATCCCCTTACGTGTACCTCCACTTTAATCTCCCTAATCTGCGGCCTTTCCTTACATCTAGGCAGTTAGGAAAGCCACAAAACATTAGAACAAAAATTTATCTTCCAAATCGGCATCCTTAATCCCCACGGAATCAACGAGCGCTTTTCACACAACTAACATATTCCCGTCATCTTGTCACCATATTCCCACCAATGGCGTAGCTCCACTTTCTGCATATAACCCACACACAACCAACAATTCCTCCAATCGCTCTTTCGAAGGGCTAAGGCTAGAAACGTCAGCTTTTTCACCCCTTACGGTGGCTAATTTACGTTGTCAACTTAGCTGTTCACACTAAAGTACCTGTTATACTCTCCCACCGACGCAGCATCACAATTTCTTTAGAAACTTACCCCCTTTATACAAAAATAAAGGAGCTTTTATTCTGTGGCTGTCTTTTGATGGTATTACATACAAAAGAAGTCACTCTTGATGTGTATCAATATTATGATTTCATCTATTACAACAGATGGACATGAAAATACATTTGTCCCTTCAATTTTTGCCTAGATCTACTTTATTTTATAATACTTGGAAATTGGGGGGAAATTTCCTGCAGCATTTTCAGATAACTTCAAGGTATGGCATTTAAGTCCGTTCCTTTAATGAAGGATGAATCTACATGTAACACCTTTTTTGATTCGACCGTTTATGTCTCCCTTTAGGTTTTTTCAAGAGATATTAAACTGTTTATAATCTATTGATTTTTATTGTCGATAACCTTATTTCTCTAATCTTTCCATAGTGATTTGTCCTTCAACAAATTGCAGTCATTACCAGATGAAATATTTAATAGGCTCGATCAGTTAAACATTCTGTAAGTAGATCAAGAAAACCTTTTCCCAAATGAACTTTACATTTAATAATACATGATTGGGTCGAGATCGACTCTTTATTTTAAGGGTAGACCTCTAGTGATATCATATCCTTTTGGCTAAGCAACCGATTATTTCCAAAGTTTAATTTTCAAGGGATGAAAATTACCTAAAAGAGGAAAAGTTCGAAATAGGACATCATACAGAGTTTTCCTAGAGGTTCATTTCCATCAGTTCAAACTATGACCCGATCCTGCCTAACGTTGAATATTGAAAATGATTAATTACTCCGATGATGACGTCATTTTCAGAATTTCGGTGTTTCAGTGTTTTTGACCGATAGCAATTTAAGATATGTAATTTCAACGAGAATTTTTTTGTCTCATAGAGGCACAGGATTGGATTATTTTTGTCCAAAAAGGTGTTAGAGATCAATCTAGCAGCTAATGTTTACAAAAGATGATTTAAGTCAATCAATCAGCCAAAAACTTGAACTGTCCCACCGTTCTCCTTTCACATCAGATCGTAAACAATCGAAGCGATTCACAGGTAGCGTTTGTGTCTAATTTCCCCATTTTGCGCTACAGCACAAGAAAAAACCTCAAATGGCTCTTTGCTTTAAAAAGATTATGCATGCTAGTTAGGGAGAAGTATAGGCATGCTACGCATGCAAGAGTTGTTCTTTTGGATTAGTGGGTTGAACTGGGATACCAGGTAACTGACGTTTGAATTTTTGTAAACGCTATGGCTAAATGCCCTACAACCGGGCACGGAAGGTTCTTTCAAACTTTAACGAATATATGATGTTGGTTTAGAAATATTAAGCGATTCCAAAAAATTGATTTGGTTTTCAGTGGTCAGACTCTCCGAGCTTGAACGTACTTAAATATCGCTCGGTTGTCAATACTTTCAAATTTCACGCCTTTGATCAGACTGCCGGGCATGGTCTCAAATGCACCGAAAAGTTCCTGGAAACTTCCTAAGAATATTAGAGTTTTTTTTAGGAAATATCAAGCTATTCCAAAAATCAATTTGTTTTTCTAGTGGGCACATCTTCGCATACCTCATCAATCTTTCACGATACATTTTCTGAGTTGAGCGACTCACAGACATTTTGATTTTTCCCCCCTATTTTTTAGGGTGCTAACCTTCAACAACATCACTCACATTAACAAACGCACGTTCAGTGGACTTGCCAGTTTGACCACACTGTAAGTGTCCTATATATACCTTTCTAAAGAGGTGTATGTAAGGGGTCTAAATTACGTTTTTCAATAGATTAGAGAAGGATAGATAGAGTAGGTGTATGGTGGTGTATACATAGTAGGTGACTGTGCCCAGAGAAGAGGCCTTTAGGCCCCTTCCCCCAAGGGGAGTCAGGAGGCATTGTCCCGTAGAGAAACAAAAAATTGAAATTTAGAGCTCAAAAATGTAATTTTCACCATTGCGGGCATCAATTGTTATGATTTTCATCGACACCTTTGTAATTTGCGAGCTATTTCTGACCAATCAGAATGCTTCGTTGAAGCATTCATGGATAAATGGAGCAAATTCGAAAATCAATGCATTGCGGGGAGGCTTTCATTTCAAGACCCCACCCAGCCCACGCGAAACCCAAACACAAGAGCCTTCCTGCAAGCTAAACAGACGGTGGTAAGCGGTCCAAGGGGTAGCGGTAGATCATCAGTTACTTACTTTTACTGAAACCTTGTCAGTACGTCCACTGCAGTGTAGCAAACAAAAGAGTTGCTGTGCCGCATTCTAAAAGGGCTTTTCGTCTCAACCCCCGATCAGTTCTCCACTTAAAAACTTGAATTCAAACACTGTTTCATATATCACCAGGCATATCAAAATGTTTCATATATCTTCTTCATCAAAATTTTGGAGACAAAATGTTAACAGAGCATCGTAAATACCGTAGGTTATATTAATTTCATAGAAATGTATCAAACAAGATCCACATTTCCAGTGTCCATCTGCCGATTATAGATGCTCTCTATTAGACTCAATATAGTCGTGGATTATAAATGAATTATTTGGCTAATCAGTTTGATTTTTCATTTGTTAATTTAATTCATGTACCTATGTAACTATAATAGATGGCACATTTATAACGTCATTTCCCTTAAAATTTTTTTTTGATAAGTCAGAACTTTGTTATTCTTCCTGTTTTCCAGACTGCTTATCAGAAACAACCTTACATTTATTGCCAAAGACGTTTTTTATGAAACTCCCCGCCTGAAATCATTGTAAGTATTAACTTTGGTTCTGAGATTTGCCTCATATTATGTAATGCTTTATCATGTGTGCAGTCCAGTGACGATAAAGTGTTATCCGCTATCCTCTCTTGGCGTTTTAGATAAGCCTTAATAAATAAACTACCATATCTATTCTGTTAACACAATGATAATAAAAAAAGTAATAAAATAAAAATACGTATATGTGTCGTATTTCGCAATTACACAGCAGTGTTTCCACGTCCTGTCTCATTTCAAGTGAGTCAAAACGGCATAAAAATTCTATCACATTTTTTATAATCATACGCTTATTCCGAATTCCAATTTGCAATGCATATACGACATTTTTATTTTTGTTGCGCAGGTGGAGAATTGTTTCACCGAAATAAATTTTCCCGCAGGTTTCTTCACAGTAATGCAATTACATACATTGAAAAGAAGACTTTTGACAGGCTCGACCTGAAGCAGTTGTGAGTAAAATTGAAGAATAGAGTGATATCATTTGAAGCTAAAACTTGAAATGTGTTACATTAACAAACTGATATATTTTGTTGCTGTTTTTCTTTGCTGTTTTTTAGGTGTCAGTAAACTTGAAGTGCATAATTTAGAATCGCACCCACAATTTGTCTTGATATTAGGAGCTTAAGCGTAACATATCTTCTTTAAAGGGAATATACACGCTTCATTTTCAGAACCATCTTTGATAATCCTTTAAACTCATTACCAGATGGAATGTTCGACGAAATGGCAAATCATACCAAAGTGTAAGTCAAGCCGTTTCGCTTAAAAGCTCGTAGAAATTTTTTTTAATTTACTAAAGAAAATGAAGTTAGTAGCAGACCTATAGATTCTAGATACTCCTATATATTTTTTATATTCTCGAGCTTATCTGGAATTTTGAAATGCTGAACTTCATGGGTTAACGTAATCATCTCGGAAAGTAATCGTTTTTTTTCCCTTTTCTTATTTTTCTTAATTCGGCTTCACGTTCTTGGCTATATTGGTATGAATAAAGTTTCTCGAAGCGGTTTTTTTTCCACGTTTAGTAGCTCTAACTATCAAGTAAAAGGGGGAGGGAGGGTAGGTAAAAGGATATGGACTGTTTTGCAATCCACGTTTCAGGTCGCTTAAAGACCCCTAAAGCTAAGGAAACCCGAGTATGCTCTTGTGACGTATATCACCTAGCAAATTACAACTGCCACAATTCTTTGAACTAACATCACGTTGGTTTTTACACCCGAAACTTTTAAATTCAATTAATTGATGATGAAATTATATTTAGGGCATTGACGTGTAAAAATCTTCGTATGCTGCCTCTAGGAAAATACAGGTGTCAAATGTAAGTAGGCCTTGATTTTCATTTTCTTCTCATGCTATAGAATGGTGGATATCTGCACTAACGTTCCAGCGGCTCGTTTGACTTTAAGGATTTCAATAAGTTTATTCTTAAAATTCAGCCTTTGCACTAAAAAGCCTGGTCGGATTTAGTCATGATATACTGCAATTCCAGAGAATAGCTCTTGTGTTGAATGACGTCATTAAGTGAAATTCTCCCTCCCCCCCCGGCCATTTGCATGAATCGTAGTCGCTTTCCAATTATGGTTAAAATTCATCAGTGTACATCTGGAAAGCCAGTTGGGTCCCACGCCTCACTGGATTTCAGCCGTCTTAAAACCAACGCTTTTGTTGTAGTTTTTGCCTGGCTTCACTCGTCACAGGTAGGGGGAGGTCAGTTGTGACCACAATTTTCAATTAACATTGAAACAGTTATTGATCTCGGTCGTTTCAACTTGTCGGGATTTATCAATGCCATCGGCCTTGGCTATTAATCTCTTCACGAGAAAATCACGATATCATTATTTTTAAACCTAGTTTTTAATTCATTGCCATTGTCCAATCCTCAGTGAGTGTACCCCCCCGACATCTCTGCACGTCATTCTGGACAGTTACCAAAGTGGCTTTCGTTTATGCTTTACACGCTCAGGTTTTGTGTGCCATGACTGTGGATCCCACAAAAAACACAGTCTTAAACGCCCATGCGCAAATTGCAGCCTATGTCCAGTTGGTACCTACATGTCTACCGATGAAAATTACTGTCTACAGTGTCCTGCTGGTAATAAGAAGAAACAATTATTGCATCGTTGATATAGTAAAAAAACAAGTAACAAGGAATCACTTAAAGCGTTGTACGTTAGAACGTGTTTATACACTAACAGAGCAGGAAAACCCTTCGTCAATACGACATTTTCAGTACTTGTTCACCCAAATGGAGTTCAGTCGAACCCTCTTTTCAAAATAATAACAATAAAAAAAATAGACCAGAAGGGTTTTAAAAAAAAATTATAAACAGCTATCCATTTCTAATCACATTAAGTAAGAAAGCGACACTGGTCTGAGAAAAATGATTGCCTGTTATATTATTCGTTTCAATTACTTACGTATTGGTTTACTGTTGATTCTCTATTTGTCTGGCTAGATTGCTACCGGTGGTGGCTTTAGATGTTTAAGATATGTGTTGGATGAGCAAAACCTGGCTCTTACGTACATCGTTATTCCCTTACTGAGCCAAAGTACAAAAAAAGATAATTGATTGGACGAATTTAAGTGTGATTATTGTTGGTATGTAAATTTAGTTCACCGAGAAAAAAAACTGACCCAATTTATAACGAGAGACGACTGATCAGATGCCATCTAAATTCTTGGTCATCCTTGTTTCCTTTGCTTTCAGGCACACGATTAAATTTTGATGGAATCATCATTCTTTTCCTTCTATGTATTTTATTAACTTTTGGAGATGGCCTAGGTAATTGAACGATGTTGGCATACTGTGATGTGGGTTTTCAAGGGTATACTTCTGTTATCAGAAATGAGTTGGAAACAAACAATAACATTTATAAAAGTTGTTTCTATGCTGTAATTGGATGTAACAGTTGACTCTCTTACCATGGACCCAAACAATCCACCCGTAGAACTGTATCCATGTTCTATAATATCTTCACAGGAGGTTTTTATCAGGATGAAATGGGACAAGGTTATTGTAAAAGATGCAGCATTGGAACATTTGTTTCTGAGCAGCAAAGTCCTGGAACCAAAGCTGCCGACTGCGTGGCTTGTCCATACGGTAAGTGTAGTGTTCGCTTCTGGCAAACTGCACCTTTTTTCGATTAAGATACGCTTTGGGTGACACTTAGTTTTAATAAAAGGACTGTCACAGCAATTTCTCGCTTACTTGCTGCTGTTGCTGTTTTTATTTATTTTAAGCGAAATGCAAAGATATCGTATTTTAAAGTATATCCATTTACTTCGCCGGTGAAATCTTATTTCTTGATTGTCTCGGAGAAGAGAGGAAATGAGTTCCTCGAAAAGCCTTTTCATGAATGCTTCATTATCACTGCTAAGAAAGGAAACATTCCTTCCTAGGTACGATCTCCAACCAGACTGCTGAATATCGTGCATGCAGATGCCTACACAACTTCTATCGGTTGGATCGTTTTGGCCCGTGTACAGCATGTCCGCCAAACGGTTTTGTTTGTGAGAAAGATACAGCAATACTTGCTACTAATTACTTCTGGAAATGGACAGATCATTCTGAAAAAGAACATTTCAAGGGTTTTGTTAACAACATTCATTCTTTTGGACCACACTACAACCATTCATATTCCACGTTCGATGGTTCACTCCCGAAGCCACTGAACTGTCCCCATGCAAAGTCCTGCAAGGGTGGAATTGATTCAGAATGCCATCAAGGATATCAAGGGACTTTGTGTGCAACCTGCTCTGAAAGCTTCTATTTTCGCTTCAACTCTTGTTTGAAATGTCCCCGGTTAGCTACAACAATAACGTCATCCATCTTGGTAATTGTTCTTTTTGTTGCTGTGTTTATAATGGTTTTTTGGGGTGACTCCAAACGTGCAGACAATGACCGGACAGTTGCAGATGTCATCATGTCGTGCTTTAAGATTGTGATTGGTTTTTACCAAGTCATTGCCGGTATTTTCTCGGCATTGGCGAAAGTCCAATGGCCAGTCGTTTTGATCTCAACGGAGAAGGTTCTTAAAGTACTTGAAGGGAACATCTTGCAGTTTGCCCCTCTAAGTTGCATTCATACTTCCCTACGGCTTGATGAATTTGGAAAGTTCACGATGATTGTTGTCATGAATGTCTCACTCGTTGGCTTGATTTTCTTGTATCTATTTCTTAAAAAACGCTACATCATGAAAAAGGAGGACCTTGGTGTAGACCAGAAAGTAATGGAAGTTAAGAGTTTGAAGAAATCTTGCTATCGGAACATTTTCCTATTGCTGTTGACGACCTACCCCACGACAAGCAAATCGATAGTTCAGATTATTCCTCTTCCCGGTGCGTGTGTAGAAACGTGTTTCGCAGACGACAAGAGCGACTGTATCTTCCTGCTGAGAGCTGACTACTCTATCCAGTGTTTCACTCCTCGCCACAGCTTGTATTGGCTCATGGCCTCTATTCTGGCATTATATCCAGTAGGATTTCCACTTTTGGCTTTGTTTCTCACTTACAAATATCGTGAGTCCCAGAAAAACGAAGAAGTCTCGTTCGGACTCAGTGTGTTCTTTGAAAACTACAAGAGAGAATTTTGGTTTTGGGAGGTCACAGAGATGTACCGGAAGCTGATATTAATCTCGTTGATTTTCCTATTTGGATCCAAAAGCCATTTCCAAATCGGCCTTACTGTTCTGACAGTCAGTGTCTTTGGAGTGCTCTACACCTTATTCCGACCAATCAAGAACAAGTTTGAAGATTACTTACAAACATTTGTCCTGTGGATCATTTTCTTTGACGTTTGTCTTGGTGCATTTTACATAGACTGGGATGAGAGTCAAGGAGAGGGCAAGAACGACTCCATCTTTGTAAATATCCTGTTCCTGGTCCTTAACGCCTCTGTATTGTTGCTTGCCATTAGTAAGTCAAAATACTGCTCTGTTTTATTCAATATGCGTTTTAGTCATTTGCCAAATATATCAAGGAAAGGTACCGTGGATTGTGATGGTTTTCTCAATTCCAGAGTTTTTTCGTTTTCCGCGCAATGAAAGTATTATGATGAAATCCTTAAGTAGCCTTATTCAGGTTATTTAGGATGTTTGACTCTCAACAACACTGTCTCACAGAATTTTAATCTTAAAACAGATCGCGATGTTTGGAAAATTCTTTCCGCAGCTTAACTCTTCCTTTAAGTGGAACTTTGAGACCTTGTTATTCTGACAGCTTTTAAGGATGTGATTTACAAAATTGTAGGTATGGAAGCTGCGAAGGAAGGAGAATTTGACCTATTTTCTTTATTCATCTTCTGTGGTGTTCCAACATTAGAAATTATTCGTAGAAAACAGAAAACTCTGAGGTACAGATGGAGTATAATTAACAATTGGTTCATACTTCAGCGTGTGTTCATCGAGATATGAAGCACGCGGGAAGTTTGGAGAGCACGAAAGATGCGTAAGAGTTGCTCTCGGCTACGCCTCGAGCAACTCTAGCTTCTTGAGTGCTCTTCAAACTTCCCAAGTGCTTCATATCTCGATGAACGCTTAGCTGACGTATGAACTAATTGTTTTATAACATTTTCAACCTGATGCAAAATCTTTTTCTCGACGGAATTGTTTGCTGACGTTATGAGCGTGCACAATAGGAATATGAAGCACGCTCGCGCAACTGAATTTGATTACACAAATTTAATAACTATGTTATAATGGTTATTGAGATCTTAGCAAAAAAGATCCAAATCATTGTGCTGACAAAATGTCTACACCCATTCTCAAAACGCTTTCTCAGCTAGAGCGGAAGCCAAGACAAATTTCAGGAAAAAGGGACACCTTACCGTTTTTAACCCTTTCTTGTAAGATTTTAATTACATGTATAAGAGTTGAACTCCGTATTTTCTTCTACTTTACAGGAAAAGGAATTTTACATATGAAGTCAACTTGGAAGTACATTATTTTCAACCCGATCCGATGTTTTGGCTTCCTTCGCCAAGGAGTATCACGTCTCAAAAAGAGAGTGGTCACAGGAACGGAAACATCCGATGAACTTTCACGCCTCATTCAAGACAGGAATTGAAGAAATCACCGAAGTATTTGCCTTTAAAATATTTTACTATGCCTCATGAACTATCTCACTCTAGATGGCTAAATACTTAGAGCTTTTGTTGAATTATCTCTGGCCATTGTGAGACTTCTGAATGACATTTCATTGCAACTAAAGGCACTAGCGACTCCCAAAAAAGACTGTGTTCTTCAAAACGCTATGCGTAATGTTTTAAGACTTTAATTTAAATTGAGGTAGTAAACGTTTTAAGTTATATTAAGTCCAGTATGGCTAAGACTACCAGCACGGGAATGACGACGCAGATGGCGAGGAGATAATGTGTTGGTGGTAGCTTTAAGGAGGACAGCTATTGAGAGAGATTTTAGTCTAGGCAAGGTGTTTTTGTTTCATCGACGGAGTTTATATGATATGGTGATATATACCATTGATGGTATCTACGCAGATAATAAAAACGTCAGCTAGCTAGAATTAATTGCGGAGTGGATCTGTGATATTGCTTAACAATATGTTTTCGTTCAATATGTTCACAGTAAGCCTAAAATTTTTATAGTGACAACGATTTTATCTTCAAGTATATTAAAGTAAATGGTTTGAACCCAGTAGTAGTTCGTGTAGTGTGATCGTCTGGGTGAGTGTAGTACTGAAAAGAACTGTTGTTGGTGACTGACGTTTCCACTATCTGTGCGGTAGTCATCTTCAGAGTGAAGTGAAGAGTAGTTATCAGTCGATGATGTTATAAAGTCTGGTCTGTTGAACGTGATTGGTCTGTTTAGCCGTGATGTGATTGGCTGGAAGACTCGTGTAGAGTTTGTTAACAGTCATTGGTCGGTTTCGATCCGTCTGTTGTTTGTCGGTCTGTTTGTCGGTTTGTTCACGTCGTTAATGAGTCGTTTGTAAGGTGCTGGTAATTGTTGACATCTGTTGAGAGGCGTCTGTTCTAAGTTAGTAAACCAGCTTTCCAGAGTCAGTCGTTGAAAATAGTTTGAACTGTAGGTTAAGCATTTAGCAGAGTCCCAGTCGATTCTGTGATTAGTTTGTCGGTGATGTTCAGAAATGTGATTGTTTACATCGCCATTTCTAGTTGCTCGTTTGTGTTCAGTTAGTCGCGTGTTAAGGTTTCTACCAGTCTCACCAATGTAGGAGGCCTGGCAGTAGGAGCATTCGATCTTATAAATCGCTCCCTGTCTGTTGTTGGGTTCGTCTTTGTCTTTAACGTTGGTCAGCAAATGTCGTAAAGTAGTAATAGGCCTACTACTTACGCTCAAAAAGACCGAAGCCTTTGACACTCAACGCTACTACCGACTGAGGTGCTCTGTACCACAACCACTTAGATTTTACGGACTACCGAAACTACACAAACCTGGGATACCTATGCGACCTATAGTCTCATTCTGTGGGTTCCCGATGTACCAACTGTCGAAATACCTTACGACGATACTGCAACCACTGACTGAAAAATCGAGACGTAAACTACAATCAACTGAGAAATTGACGAAGAGCGTAAATAGAAAGCAATACATGAAGAATTTAGATTATAACTTTTTTGCAACAAACGAATAGCCTTATCCTCAGCTGGTTTTTAATAAAACAGCCAGTGGGCAATGGAGAGGGAAATAAAAAAAAATAACAGAGATGGAGAAATGGAGCCCAGAGATCAGATAGTTGGGAAAGTAGTAAGTCAGTTGTGAATAAGATAATCGACGATTCTTTTTTTCTAGGAGGAATTATCAATTTTCATTTTCCGTGCTATTTCTGGGGAGCATTCTTTAATTTTTCCTACAAAGTTTTAGGCAACATTTAAAAAGAGTAACTTACCACAGAATGTCGCATTAATCACTTCAAGTCCCAAGCGATATCCCCATGTTCCACTTATTAAATAAAACTAATATGCTCAGAGAGATAGTTTGTCCCGGTTGTCGGGTCAAAATCATCATTGTCTTCTAAACCGACAGCTGAGTAGAAGAAAGCTGTAAATCAAAATAATTTATGGTGATTTAACTCGGCCTTTTATAATGAAGGTTTGAGAGCCTCTTCGAGATACTGTTCCAAAATAATTCCTTAATTTGCTAAAGTTAAAAAATCAAAGGAAACTGTGAATAAGTCGTGGATACATTACGTTTAAACGGGTTCTGAATAATTATAATAAAACTCCTCCTTACAAAAACATACACTTTTTTTAAATGTAAACATAGGCAGCCAATAGGTACTTCGCGAATAGAGTTGAAAATACTTGGAATTAGTTTGAACTGCTGAGGTGATGTTGGGTGAATAGTCAGAATTCATTATTTTGGCTATTATTTGACCTGCACCATTCCTTAAACTTTTTTTTTTAAATTTTTATTTGCCATAGAAGCATACACGATAACAGATTTCTAGCGTAAAATTTGTATGAATGTACTGCAAGTTGTAAATAAGATACTTGCTCCATTCCATCCGTATTCCTTTTCGAATAAGATTCCATTGGATAGCTATTGAATTCCGACAAAATTGCAAATGAAAGACTGACTGGTTGGATATCATTTTAGGTTCCCTCCGTGAACAATAACTTATACCTCTGTTTTTCATTTTTTGCGCTCCGGTCTACCCGACCGATATAATTCATAGGAGATCTTGGGAAGGGGAATGGAGAGGAGCCCTAACAATAGTTGTTTATACGCTTCACGTATCCACGACTAAAAATGGATCAACCTTTCATATCGATGAATTAACTTGTTTACATCTAATCATCTGATTTTAGCTCACCTGCAGTATATTTCAAGTTTGTTACATTTTGTATCCCACTTTTTAGAGAGTTGCAGACACTATTTTGAATTAGTTTAATCTGTAACTTTTTTACCATATAAAACATGTTTGGTACTGATTTTGGTGCTCTTTTATCTTGATTTCTGAGTTCCCTCTTACATGTTGTACTGCAATGGACAGGTGTTGTTCTGTTCTTATTATTAGATCGGGTTTTACCACAGCAAATAGTTGGATATGAGAGGAATTTAGAATCTGTTTATAAAGGTTCCTAAAGGTTTCTCTCCTTTTTCCGATGCAAAAGTTATCTTTTCAACATTTTCAGTCATCTGGTAACAGAGTAACTGTGACACCTAAAGTTCTCTCCTCAATTTCACACTATCCATCTTTATCATTTTCATTACATTCAGTGACTAATTGTTCGGTGTAATTATCATTTCTTTGAGTAGCTTCAGAAATGGTAATTCCAGGTACTGGATCAGTTAAATGTATTTCAGCAATACCAGTGCTTGAGTTTTATTTACTGAGGAATACTTTCCATTCATTACTTTGATTTGCAAGAGCGTCATTAGCTCTAGTGGCAGGACTATTGAGCCAATTTTCCTGAACTTCTATATGCCAGTTTTGAAATTATTCGTTTGTCTTAACATGGTATTTTGCTGCTTTTAATACTTTTCTTGATCCAACATTCTGAAATTCATAATGATGCTTGTAACTCAACCTTCATTTAAGTTTGATGAGGATAGTTTGTGATTCATTGATTGGTCTTGGTAAAGTGCTAAGAGTTGAATTTACATCAGCTGATACATTAACAACATTGCCATGGATAGATAATTATCCCTCTCTTGGGAGTTCACGTATCTGCATAAATGGAATACGCGGAGAAATTAATCTTTCTTTTAAAGTTGTCAAGTTTAAACATTGTGGTTCACAGGTAATCCCATTTTGTTTACTTTCGAACATACTGGTAGCTTCCCATTAGTCTGCTTCGATTGGCAGTAGTAGTCATACATGCTTCAAGCAAAGTTTCGGAACATTTAGGGTATTTGTCATCTTCACATTTCCCGTGACAGATGACGGATACCATAATTGATCACAGCAAGTACATACATATTTAGGACCACATTTAATGTTTTCGTGAAAAGTTTGAATGACTTTTGTCATTGTGTGCATCTCTTGTGAATCTCGACATTCAAATTCATATATTTCATTAACTGCTATGCAACCTGGTCTTTTAGTAGCTGGCTGAAGCAGGTCATGGTCACATGGGTTCAACCCAGACATCAAGGATCTCTTTCTATTCCGTGCACTTTTGTTCACTTCTCGTTCATGCAAAGGGTTCCTCTTTCCACTTCTGGCAAATGCCTGGTTATTTGGTTCTCTGACGTTATCAGGATTTGATTATTTACATTTGTTAAATGCCCGCCTCAGAGATTCTCTTGTTTTTTCAATATTTTCTGATATTTTGCTTACAGAGGTCTGTTTTGCTTACTTCTCAACTCATTATTCCTTCTTCTTCTTGTCATGTCTTCCTTCATATCAGCGTTCCCTCTCTGTGCTTTGGTTCACATATTTCCCATTCCTTCATCATTGTTTGTAGTTGTACACTGATCTATCGTTAACCGTGCTGCTTTATTGTTTTGACTTACATTGTTTACCATTGCCTTTTCATTAAAGGAACAGTTGAAAGATAGTGTATTCCATCAATATGTCCAATATTTATAACAGTAGTTTACGTTTCTGAGCTAACAGGACTGATATTTGTAACCGATCCAAACCCTAGATTAGATTAAACAAAACGTGGATTGTTAAGTTTAATATATCTGTAACTGCTTGTGTAACAAGTGCATCAGCCCATGTACCCTGGTATGATATATTAGCAATATACCTCCACTATGAATGGTCTGTACTACTTTTGATGAATCTTTCTGGATTGTTTATCGTATATATAACACCACTAAGAACATTCATATGATAGCTAGGTTTCCCATACAACTGATGGGAAACAACTCTAAGAAGCAATCACCTACGCCACCAACATTTAATATTATCAAGCCATATTGAGCTAATCGAGATTGTAATTGTATTTGTTTGGATTATTTCCCAGAGTAATAGTTCCCAGGTTAAACTCAATATCACCTGAAGTAAGAAACTTTGCCTTGAAACAAAACAATGGCGATTTCCTTTCTTATTCTTTATTGAAAAACATTGAACAACATGTACAAATTTATCATCAAAAATAACTGATACCTCACGTCTTTTTATGCTTAGCAGTTCTCTTTAAAAACATAAACATAATTAAGATAAAAATACAACCTTGAAGCTTTTGCACGAGTGATTCAAACTGGTTTACATCTGCACATTCAGGTTTTAAGATAATTTTAAAGATAACTACGATAATCAAACGATAAAATCGTTTTCAAAGCTAACGAATGTGGTCGCAGTGCACAATATGAGACCTTACGTATCTCTTAATTGCTTTACTCTTATTAAGTAAGGTCAGAATTTTCTTCAACGGTAATCCTGATGGTTCTCTATCACGGCGGACGCCTTTGCTAATACGATTGGACTTTTCCCTATTTATTCGTTCCTGTAATTTTCCAGTATGATTCATGTGACCATCAGATATGTATTCTGTCTGCGTTTTGTTCTGCTTGGCCACCAGAGTGTTTTGGTTGGATTTTATTAATGGGATGGATCTTTATAATGGTGGTGAAATAAGCTTTCTATTCAATCAAATATTTTGTCCATTCATGATTCATCGGGTATTTTGGAGAAATATTTACGATCTTCGTCTGAGCTGTTGAAATATGTACCCCTTTATCAATCGTGAATTTTAAAAAGCCAATATTCGACCGCATAAAGAAGTCTAACTAATGAGAGAGGAGCAAGGCATGCCTTGTATACTCTGCTATATGCAAAAAACAAAGGAAAATGAGCAAATAAAAGACGATCTTCACTGGTTTCCAGCCTATGTATGTTCTGAGCATGTTCTTAAAAATTTGGCTAATCTCAGCCTGATTATGATTGTTCATATAAAAATGATTCTTATGGGAAAAAAGCCCATGTGCATGTATGTATCGCCAAAACTTGGCAAATATCGTTATCATTCGTTATACTGACAAGATTCGTAACTTACCGAGAGGGATAGACCTTCAAATCTGGGTGCAACTTGTCCCAAATATTTTTAGAATGTACTTCTCTAGAAGTCGGTATTTTCCATTAAAACTTCCTCTCGCATTTGTTGACTTTGCTTCGAGTCTTCCTTATCGCCTATGGTAATCAAGAGAATGTGTCGCTGGTTCAAGTATCAACTGTCAATGGCTCGAAACCAAACTGTTTTAAACTATTGTGACAAAAACCGAACCGAAACTAAGCAATAGCCAGTGAGGAGGTCATAATTAGGAAGTAATCTTTCACCCACCAGTGCTGTGAGCAGTGCTAAAGTAGTGTAAAAGAAATAGAGCTTATGTTTCTAATCTGTATAAATTATTTTTGTTAGTCTTGAATCAAGACACCTCGTGTATCTTCCTCTGAGAGTACTTGATAATATGCATTGACGCGTGCTCATAATTAATATTAATGCTTCAAAGTTTCGAAACTTCATGTGGTCTTCAGCTCCGTAACCTGTTCCCTTGAAAGAAATCAATTAAATAATTACTAAAGGCAGGGGTTACAACCAGTTTAATATGGCCATATCTTTATTGTCTTCTTATTTCTTTACCTCATTTTCTACTTCGAGGTTCATTAGCTTTTATGAACTTTTGTAGTTAGCAGATTGAAATCCGTAATTGCTTCTAAATAATACGAAGTAACAAGTGCTCATAATTAATCTTAATGCTTCAGCGTTTCGAAACTTATTGTTTCCGGTGATGCATTTGCCTGTCGTCAGTTAACTTTATGTTACAAACAGGTAGTGAGAATGTCTAACTGATATCTGGGAGGCACGGACTGAAGCATTAGTTGTCGAAGGGCCATAAATTTTATAGTCAAGGTCGAAGAGCGAGATGTTTATTGTCAACCATGTCTTGTCTGCGACATTAGATAACATCGTAACTAGCAAACGCAACTGCACGTGCTTATTAAATCCGCTTAATTCGCGAATTACAAGAGGACTATAAAAGGAAGGAAGCTATACGACTTCGAAAACATTCTTCGAAGAGATCGATACTTGACTGTGAGAGATATTTGGGTGAGTTTATTTAATGGATAAGCTTTTCAACAGCGTAGCAAAATATTTTTTTGACCAATTTGCAATTTTTTTGTTAAAAAAAATGTTGACCTCTTAGCATCCTGTCTAAGAAATATTAGGTTAAAACTGATTTACTCCCACTGAAAACAGTAGTTATGTATACGAATCTCAATAACCTTACGGAGAAACATGCCAAGACCTCGTAAAGTTAGCCATGTTGCTTTTGAACGACGGATATCGGTTTCGAATAAGTCTTTTTTCATTAGTTATCTTGAAATCGGGATATTATAATTTGCGTTTCTAGCAAATCGCTCTGGCCAAGGTAACGATGTTTACAGGTGTGCTACAAGTCATCTTGGTCTTAGGGTTTGTAACAGCATGTGAGAGTGACGTTTGCAGCCAAAAAATCTGTCAATGTACCAAGGTCGGTAGGACTCACGCCCTGGTGAAGGTAATATGTCGAGGTCTTGGATTCATGGCAACCGGAATCCCAAGCAATACAATAGAGCTGTAAGTGATAAAGAAACTTCGCTATCCTTCGTCCTGCAAGGGCTTTTATCATCTTCTTTGTGTTCATATTCGTTACTTAGCTCATAGTTATTAGACACATCCTGGATGAAGGTAGTTTTATACGTTGCAAACTTGTTGAGGAGTCTTGGTCAATGCCAAGAAAAAACAAAAAGGAAAGATGATTTCCGAACGAACCACGGGTGGCCCAAGCTCACGTCTTGAGAAAAAGCAAACGATTTATTCATGAAACTGTCACGCGTTGTGTGCCTTGGTGTTAATTTACGAGAGGAATCGTTAAGGATTTGAATAAGTTATAAGAAATAATATGGAGAACGAAATATGGTTGATTTACAGCGATAAATATTCCGAAATATGAACAGTTTACACATAAATCAATAAAACTTACTCACATCTTGTGAGTCCACTGTGGTTTCTGGCGATTTTTGCCGTTTTAAGCGTGTTTTGCCATCATTGTTATTCCTGATTTAAAATTAATCATAACAAAAGCCATACAGACTGCCGTGAAAAACTTAAAGATTGGACGCTACGTGTCAATTTCAACTAAAATACTTTTCTGATTTAGATAATCGCTTATTTCATTAGTTACTCCTTTCGGATCTTACTTCCTCTAGAATTCAAATTTATGTTCATTACCATTTTTACTGACAGTTTGATTTTTTCCCAGGGATCTTTCAAGTTGTTCGTTGAGCTCAATTACAGAAGACATCTTTAGGAACCTGACTGTTTTAAAGAAATTGTAAGTTGCAAATAAAATTGAATTAAAAAAAATAATTTTGAATTTCTGTTAATGAGAAATTCGTATTGGATCGAAAAGTTTTGTCTTCAAGCAAAGTACTTTTTCTTTTTGAAAATTAAAAGAAAAAAAAGATGGCCCTTTTCTAAAATGCTGGTAGATTTCGACCGTATTTGGTGATCTTTAAGATACTAATATCGCCCTTCTAATGATGAGTAAAAAAGGAAAGGGCACGTAATTTGTCTTTTGGAAAATTTTATGCTTAATCTTACGAGAATCCTTTTTTTTTTCACGTACTCTCCCTCTCTTTCTAGGGACTTATCAAATAATTCACTGCGACGCATTCCTCAAAACACTTTCCGCAATATGGAGAAACTGGAAGTAATGTAAGGGAATTCCTAATGATTTAATTTAAACAATTTATAAATTATGGTTGAGAAAAAATCAGGAAACGAGTGGAAAAGTATTTCCCATTTTTTTTTCCATTATGATAAACAACTATTCACCTAAGTGGGGGTGGCTAGTGGTGGATATTTACCGAGCTGTGAAGAGTCGAGGTAAATAGAATATGAATATCTATCTTTCTGTCTTTGGTTTTTCTTGCCTTTGTTTCATGACATTTGTTATCATTTCTTCCCAGAAATCTTTCCAAGAACTCAATTTCTGGGAGTTTTTACGTTCCAGAAAACGTTCATTCTCTGTGAGTTATATTTGATAACGTGCTTCTCAAAGCTGTATGCCACAATTAAAGTACATTAAGGATTACTGCTGAAATATTGCTTTAAGCTTGTATTCTCCAAAAAATATGAATAAAATGATGATGAACTGCTTACATTAGTATTTCCTATCCTTTCCTTTGTCTTATTTTCTTAAAAAAAAAACAAGTAAATAAAAAAGAAAAGAAAAACAGTGGATGGATATGGATGAATGAAACAGCGTAGTATAAATGAGGCTTCGTGAATCATTTTAGCCCACTGTTTAACACCTATAAGTTGATTTTAGATATTGCCTTTGTTTAGGAAAATCAGTCACAACTTACTATCAATTGCTGATGTGAAGGTCATTCTGAAAGGGTTAACACGGCTTCACACACTGTAAGTGTCATGTTTTAAGTTGATTAAAAAATAACAAAAAATATATTTTCGAATGCTTTAAGCATATAGTCGTTGGAGATATTCGCTAAATATTCGTTCATCACAGTTTATAAGGAATTAAAATTTCACACCTCAGATCGGCCTATATTTAATTAGCAGATAGTTGCGACTTATTCCAAACGGTTTACTTTTACAGAGATTTTAGTGGAAATCCACTTGGACCTTCTCTGCCATCAGTTATCTTCGCCGGGCTTGAAAGTATGACATATCTTTAAGTCCAGTGGCTCGACAAATCACCAACTAATATGAAGTCTCATATTGAACGTTTGTCTCACGATGTAGTGACGTTTGAAGTAAATCCTGGCGTTTCATCTGTGCATATTTAGTATAACTCAGACGCCGAAGTCGATTGTTGCTTCATCAAGCATGATACTCTGCTATGATTCGCTGTGGTATACTGTGATGTGGCAATTCTGCTGTTGTATCAAATCGAGCGGTTTTCGCCGACGAGCAGGTGCTCTATAGGACTTCTAAAGTCTGTGCGAGTTGAGTGTTGAGTGCCGGCGCCAATAACAGCCGTTGAAAAGGAGTATTCGTAGAAAAGCTGCATTCACATCCAAAATGACCACATCGCTACATTGCTGTATTTATAAACACGATTAATTACCACATAACCACCCTTTGCTGACATATGAGTTACATAAGAATAACTGTTTTCACTGAACACTCTGTGCATTTGTTAGGTATTAGCTGCAGCCATCTCCAAGAAAACAAGCTTGGTTACTAGGTTTAACAAGTTAGGAACAGTTAGTTTGGCTCGACAGAGAAGCGTATTGAAAAATTATGAAGGAATGTTCCGCTCTAACTGTCTAATTATGGTTACTCCGGTTTTTTTTAGAGTGTATTCTTCAAACAGCCAATACCAACCATTTAATATTCGAATAATATTCTTTATTAAAATTCTCTACCACGGTGACTTTTTCACATTACTTTTGTAGTGTCATGACTGATTGCAACTTGGAAAATATCGACAATGGAACTTTTCGAGCAATGCGACACCTTCAAGGACTGTAAGTAGTGTTTATCATTTTTCACTTTTTTTAAGACATTTAAGCATGTCTTGGAGAGGGTGCGTCTAAATGGCTAATTAATTTCCTCTGTGCACTTAAAAATTGAGTACAAAACTTAACCGATTGCCATGTTTTCAGATTTTAAAAAAGTACATCGACCATTCATAAATTAGTAATAAATGCGCTAGGAATTCGACCATGCACGCCACTGTTTTAGAGATAACTTTGTAGCCAGGCCAAAACCGCTTATGAGCTGATATTTAGCGGCAGAAATCCTTATTGGTATTCCTGGTTTTCACCCACGTTACTTTTGTCTTGACGACGGTTGCTCTCCGCCATGTTCGTGCACAAACAATAAGTTACAAATGCGCTTGTAGTAATGTGTGAGTGAGAAAGTAGGAATGGTTCTTTGTGTAGTTTTCAGCTGTGGTAGCAGAAGTGATCGGGACAAAGGGATTGTATTTTATCGAATACCATCAGTTATTAAAAATGAGGTCTTCTTACGAAGAATAATTGACTTCAGAGAGGAAAGAAAAATAGATACAAGCGATAAGTCGCAGCGACACCATGTGAGAATAATGGTAAAGATAGACCAGCACGGACTCCCCAAGTGGCTTTCATGGGCGTGTCGCATTATCACCTTCAAATTATATTTTTTGCTTCACAAGCATGTCTGAGAGGGATTTTTCCTTTTTATAAAAGATGATTGGAGGTTTTGTAGAATTTGTTTTCAGTAAGGGCTGATTGTGTATCAGACGCCACTGTTCTATCAATATTTGGTTTAAATTTTTAACTGCCGAGTGGTACGTCGTGACGAAAGGCAATAAACGTTGTGACCTTTCGGCTTTTGTGTATGTTTAAAGGCCGATTGTTAAGAGGCAAAGTTGACCCCTGACAGACACCTTTCTAGGATGCTTTCTGGGTACCCTCTTCCTTTAAGGCTTTGTTTAAATTTCAAATGGCCGACTTCAATTATTTTTTTCGAAGAGTTAGTTCCTGGAAATCTTCTTGCTTGCCTTTAATGAACCATATTTTACGCCTGGTTGGTGGCACGAGGCGAAGAGTGTAATTTGGAGAGTCTCGGTCTACTTCTGATGAGTCTTGATGTTCCAGATGGAATTTTTTGCGAATCCTTCCCCTTTTGAACACCGTGGTATCGAGAAAAGGGATTTGGTTGATTCTCTGATATTTCAGTCGTGAATTTGATAGTGGGGTGGAAATAGTTTGCCCGTTTGATGAACCGATTTATCTCTTTTCTGTCGCAATCCCAAAAGGAAAAAACGTCATTATTGTTACGTTTCCATTCTTTTGGTTTGGTTTCGCTTTGTTGGATTAATTTCTTTTCAATTTCCGCCATGAAAATATTGGCAAATGACACTGCTATTTTCATACCCAGAGCGGTTCCATGTTTTTGGAGGAAGCTCTCCTCGATGAATTAAAACGAATTTTCTCTCAGGCTTAGGCCGAGCATTTTCGTGAGGTACTGCGTTAGAATCGGTGCGTTATGATTGAGGAACTTTTCGTATGTTTCTCCTACTATATTCGTTCCTTTTGCTTGACGTATATTTGTGTACCACTTTCTGCGGCAATCCAAATGTCTGCAAGAGGATCGTTCATCCGCTGCTAATATCTCACCTGCGCCACAACTACAATCTTGTTAACAATCTCTGCTCCTTGAACCGATGTTACGAAGCCAGACACCATTTGATTGTACGCCTTAAGACTTTTGAATGCTTTAAATTGCTTATTTGCGCAATAACTTGTCTCCAGAACTAAATAAGGAAGAAGGTCCAAGACTTCTATCGGGGACAGACATTCTGAGTTAAACTCAGTGCTCGCTTCGAATGGCCACTGGTTCGACACCAACCACATAGATTTTCGTAAAATATTGCTCTCGAACGTGGCTTTCTAGGCCCTCCGCTTAGTTCAAAAGCACAGGTATCCTATGAAGAATATTCTCTTGTGATTCTGGGTTTTTTTCACCAGAAATGTCCATGAAACAAAGTATTTGAAAGAGGGCACGGTGGAGATGGGTATTTTTTTGCATTAAATTTCACACCTGAGATGAGCACCAACACGTCGGACGCTTAATTTGCATGAATGTATGACATCAGCTACAAACCGAGAATTAACAATACTTATAATAATTTTTTGGGTAGTAACTCCAAATTGTTTATACAGATGACCAGGAGATAGAAATGAAATCAACCAGAAAGCAAAAAAATATTCACACGGAGGAGTTCATCGTCGAAGTTTTTAGTGAATTTGTTCAGAATTAGCCACGCTATTCTTGGTTATTCGATTTGCAATGTAATTCTAAGTCTGAGTTCAACAAAGGGAAAAGATCTGGTACTAAGTTTTATGTTGCGAACCCTTAACTTGTCACGTCCTTGACTTCGGACCATAACAGACAGGTTTATCTGTGGTGAGATCAACCTGGATTAAGCGGCACCATATTATTGTTTGAAATGTGTTCGTTTTCAGCCGTCTGTCTTCCAATAAGCTGACTCGTATACACCAGGGTACAATGGAAGGACTTACGGATCAGCTCAGATATTTGTAAGTACATTGGCTGTACATTGCTTTTCTTTACCTGGTACTGGGAAGTGCGAGTTTGAAAGGAATAACTTAACATACCTCGGTTATTTTGTGGACAATGGAAATCTTCAGTGTACTTAGGGTCCAAACCACGGGTAGCGCCTCTTAACTTCGCCCATTTTATTTTTCTTTTTTATTGAAATGTTGGACCCACCATACTCACTCCCTCACCCTTCGATGCCCACTAGAAGATATCTCAATTCTCTTTACTCTTGCTAATAGGTACCTTTCAGGAAACGAGCTAGAGACAATAGGTGATGGCATTTTAAAACGACTTAATTATCTCGAAATATGGTGAGTGATTTAAAAATGCTTGCATAAAACAGGTGAAACGGGAAAAATTTCGGCAAGGAGCAGATTTAAATTGGCAGAAATAAAGAAAGATTTTATAGCATGGCATAAAGAAAACAGTCACTCATCGCAACACGCCAACTTTATTTCAGATGACACATATACCCTCGATCATTTACGAGTTACGATGGAAAACAACAGAAAGGAAATTGACAAATACAAAATCAATGAGGAAGTAAAAATTACAAGACAAAGAGAAAGAAGGAATGTGCGTGTACTGATCAGAGCCCATTACAACTCCTTTATATTTTTCTGTTTGCTTGATTCGTATAGCAATATGGACTACAACAAGGTGACATCTGTACCAGATTTAACAGGTCCTGAAACTATTTATCGATTGTAAGTAGCTATTTTACCTTTTTTATACATAGCACTTTTTTGTGTCATGCATCGAAACAAATCTCATCTCATGGATTCCTTACGAGTGGGCAAGGTGAACGTGTTAGCGATAAATTTAACTCGAGATGTAACGTTTAAATAAAAGACAGCTTCAAAACACATTTAAGAGCACCGAATATAGAGATCTTCTCTACGTAAATGAAACTTGTTATTTCAACTCCGATAAAAAATGAAAAACCCTTCTCCTAAAAATTGCCTTCCTCCCACAAAAAAAGCTCGAATTTAGCCTTTAGCCATGTTCGCAAACTAAAAAAAGAAACCTTCGTGAGAAGTGAAAACCGCAATCAAATCCGGTTACCATGACGTCATTTTTTATGATTGTTCTTTCAAAATATATTATGTTAATAAAAGTAGCATGTTATGCTATCAGCCTTGTTCGATTTTTTTCCAAATTGTGCTCAAAACTATGCTCGTTAATAAAAATTAAGCAACTTTTTGCAAAAGCGTGCTTTTCAAAAAAACAAAACAAAACAAAACAAACAAATCTAAATTATTCATTTAGTGTTAATAAAGCATTAAATCTTCTTTATTTTTTAGTGAACTTGGTCTGATAGGACATAATTCACTGCTACACTTGAATCACACTAGAAGCGGTGAATTAATATGTCAAAATGTACGATGTCAGGATGATATTTCTCTTCGACGCTATTTTGTTTGCCATGAAAGTAGGAACCGGGACGGAAGCAATGTTTGCTTCCGGTGTGTCTAGTCCTCTTGACGGCGAACGACTCAGTTTTTGGTAACCTCTCTCCCTAAGACATCTCAAAATTGCAAATAGTCTGAACCGTGGACTAAACTTGGAAATATTCAATTTCAGAGATAAAACAAGTGATGAATGAAAATTATTCCTTCATAAACAAAAAGAAGAAAAAAAAAAAGAAAAAAAAAGAAAAAAAAAGAAAAAACAAATGTGCTGATTATGCTAGCAGTGCTTCGTTTTATAAAAAGGAAAGAAAATCACTCGTTTTTTCCAAATTATGCAAAATTGTTCTAGCACAATCTATAAAAACTTGACTAAAGTATACTGGCTCATGTAATTCTTTCAGTTCTAGAAAGCTTCGTAGCTGTAATTTACCTCCGAGGTCCTTTTATTTGAATTTATTATTAGTTAAATTGGTCACTTTTAAATGTTTTACAAAATAAGCTACTTCTGTCCGTCTAAAGTTGAACATGCCTGTAACATTTTAAAAATCTTGAAATCTGCTGTTATTTGGAAAATCGTTAATATATCATTAGCTTTATCATTTCCATGTATCAATCTTTTAGCAGTCACTGATACACTTTCCATCTACTGATTGACTAAAATAATCATAGAAAAAAAATGAGACAACTGAAAGTTAGACATGTCATACATGTGGCCTGTACTGCGTGGGTGTGGCCACCATATGGGTTATTCTTTTATCATCTTATTGAACCAAAATATATTTTCTCGATCAGCATCAGAAATTCGAACTTTACTTGCTTAGACTCTTATGTTCGTCTCAGAAATCTACAACACAATCGAATCACAGATTTATCGAGGATTGTCACATCTGGAATTGTAAAAGTGTATGAATTGTGAGTATTTGGTCTATATTAAACTGAATGTTTCATTTTAGGTTATTTGCCAAGAAACCAGCTTCTTTTCCTCTGGATGCCTTGGGTTATATTCAAGAGTGCACCAGCTCTACTAACGTTTGAAAATGCTGTTTTTATCTTGTAGATTGTTGGACAACAATAAGATCGATCACCTTCCACCAAACATGTTCCAGAATACTCTCGTATTTGGAAACATGTGAGTAACAGAAACCACGACTGCAACGGAAGTCACGCGTAATTGCTTTCATCATTTATTTAGAGACATCCACACGCCTACGGTTCTAAACATGAGCAGGAAAATACATATTAGAGAACAAAAACTTACAAACAAACTAACAATAAATAAAGATATTAACCTTAAGGGTGCATAGCTTTAAAGGAAAAGAAAAAAAAAAAAAAAAAACGAAAACGACGACGCTGCTCTTTAAAACCTGACAAATTACCTAACATAATTACATATTATTACGCAATGGTACAAACATCAATCCGTATGACAATAAGTTTCGCGATAAAAACAGCCATGATGGAGCTGTGACTGTCATTGGATAGCGTTACATAAAAAAATAAGTAACACTTGATGTACAGAAAACCTGGGTTTGATCTTTGAATCATTTACTTTAATTGAGGATGGTTCTTCTTCTAACCCATTAAGCCCTGAAAGTGACTAGCATTCTCTCCACGAAATCAGCCCAGAATCAAACATTAAGGTCATGGGAATAAAGGAAATGATCACTTACTAATGGAGTTCTTAATTGTTAAACAAATTATCCATGTTAGCATCTTAGGAAATGTCAAGAGAACAGTATAATCTCAGGATGCAAAGAATTAAATTCGTCTCCCTTTAAGATTTAGGCGTCTATTTTCTTGACGATAACTTTATTTTTCTCGTCTTTCCATAGTGATTTGTCGTTCAACAAGTTGCAGTCATTACCTGATAACGTGTTTGCTAGACTCAATCAATTAAACATTCTGTAAGTAAAAGGTGAAAACCAATGTAGAAAGTAATCAGCTCACTTGTTCCAAATGGAACAATACAATATTAAATAATTCATCAGGTCGAGATCGCGGCCTCTTAAAACGTTTACCTTCTTAAACAACTGAGTATGTAACCCAATACGGAGTGAATTTCATAATTGACTTTGTGGTGCAATCCTTGATACTTGTCTTCAAGAAGTTTGAAATAAATAAGGCATGCTACTCGTGACAACGGCTTATTGCAATTTCCAAGTGATGAAAACACCTATATTAAATGAAACAAACGAAACAGGACATAATAAAAGGATTATTTCCAGTGACTCAGACAATAACCCGCTCCTGTTCTATGTTTGATATCTCAGTATTATTTTATTTTTCCTGTTTTTAGGATGCTAACCTTCAACAGGATCACTTACATTAATAAAAACACATTCAGTGGACTTTCCGGTTTGACCACACTGTAAGTGTCTTCTATATATTAAACTTCTAAAGAGGTGTAAGTCAGGGGTGCAAATAACGTTTTTCATAAGCAGCGTAGTAGGTAGAGTAGTTGTATAGTGGTGTTGTAGATAACTGTGCCTGAAAAAGAGGCCTTTATGCCCCTTTCCCCTAGGAAAGTCAGAGGACATTGTCCCTCAGGAAAAAAAAAACAATCGAAATATATAGCTCAAAAGTGTTATTTCCACCATTATGAGCATCAAAAAGTTTACTTTCCAAGGTATTTCTAACCAATCTGAATGCTTCGTTGTGGAGCGTTCGTGGAAAACCGAAGCAAATTCGGAAACCAATGCCTTGCGGGGAGGCTCTCGTTTCAAGAAACCCTTCCTCCCCCCTCCCACCGACGGCCCGTGACTTTCACGAGAGCCTGGCTGCAAGCTGAACATACGGCGGTTAGAGGTCTGATGGGCAGCGGTAGATCACCAGTTAACTGCTTTCACTGAAACCCTGTCAGTACGTCCACTAAAGTGCAGGAAACAAAATAGTCGCTGTGCCGCATGTAAAAGGGTAGTCATTTTTAAAAATGATCAAAAACCTCTCAATCTCCCATAAGTTCTCTATTTAAAAATATTTACACTCAGTTCAAACATTGAATTCTAGAGAAGTGTAACTCAGGAGTTTTAATAACTTTTTCTACAAGCGGTAACGCATGATATCATGCTCACCCTTATCCAATATTTTCCTAGTATCAATACAAGTATTTGAGATAGAATGTGTGCTCCTATTGGTTAGTGAGGTGTACGTGCATTTCACAAAGGTCTTAGAAGACGCCGTATCAATTAAAAAGTTTCTTTATCGTAGAAACAGTAGTCGTGAATTAAAAGTGAATAATTTGGCTTGTTAACTCATTTATTCAATTCATAATGTATTTAACTATGAAACTGTTATGAGTAACTCATTTATGACGTCATGTCCCTAATCATTTTTCTCATAAGTTAGGAGTTTTCTTTTCAATGTTATTGCTAATCAGTGCTAATCAAAAACAACCCTACATTTACTCTTAAAGTTTTTGATGAAACTCCCTGCCTGGAATACATAATGTAAGAATAGACTTTGGTTCAGAGATTTTCCTGACATCATGAAATGTTGTAACATGTGTATTGTAGTGTATCATTACTAATTACACAATAAGGTATGAGTTGCTACGGCTTCTAAGATATATCCAGTTTGCCGTTATTCAGCAAAAGGATTATATTTTCTTCTTTTCTTAATCAAGAATATTTTGATTAAGAATACAAGGTCACCGAACGTATTTTTTTCCTTAGGCTTCTTCACAGCAACCCAATTAAAACTATTGAAAGCAAGGCTTTTGACGGACTTGCACTGGAGCAGTTGTGAGTAAATTAACGAATAGACTAGTTCCCTTTAGAGCTCTGAAAAGGAGATAAATATCATGAGCTGAACGTTTTCTTGTCTCTTCGGTGTATGTTAGAAGAAAAAACAAACATATTTTAAAAAACCGCGCTGATATCGGAAGCTTTTACAATGTCTATCAAATCGTTTCTTGTGTAATGAGGAGATAATTTATTTTCAGAACCATCTTTGATAATCCTTTCAACTCGTTACCAGATGGAATTTTTGACAAAATGACAAACCATACCAAAGTGTAAGTCAAGCTGTATGGCTTAAACAGACATCGTCTAATATTTTATTGTAGACTCCTAGATTATGGGCACTTTAAGATATACTTTATATATTCTCCGGCTAACCTGGAAACTTCGTACTGCTAATTAAATTCCATGAGTTATCATAATAATTTCCAAAAGCGTTTTCAAACACACCTAAGAACACGAGACAAACTGACGTATATTTACGAAAAGACGAGAGCACCCTTGACGCAGAAACAAACCTATTAGTATTATTATCATCTTCATCATTCTTATTATCTTCGTCGTCGTTGACATCTTCATCATTATTGTTACAGTTGTTGTGTTGTAGCTTTATTTGTGTAGCCTATCTAGAATCGGTTTTCGTACCCTCAGTAGTTTTCACTTCCGAGTAATTTGAGGGGAGGAAGGGAATTATCGGGTGATGGTCTGTCAACTAATCCAAAAGAAGAAGAAAAACCTCAAGTCACTCAAAGTTATTGAAACCTGAGTTTGTTTTGGCGACGTGGGCCTTTTGACTAATTACTAATTACCACCATCCTCATAATGATAACGTTGTCTTTTACATCCAATCAGTTTCGATTCAGGTCACTGACATGTTTGTCTACAGGTCACTGACATGTAAAACTCTTCGCCAGCTGCCTCAGGGAAAATATGTGTCACAAATGTAAGTAGGCCTAAACTTTTTTATACACCCTATAGAATCAGCTTCGACATTTTCCATTGATGGACATCTGCACTATCGATTAAGTAGCTTCTTTGACTTAAGAAATTTAATATATGTAGTTATTAAAAGTTAGCCGTAGTATAAGAATAAAGGCTTTCTTAGTCTAGTCATGATACGTTGAAGGTCTTGAAAATAGCTGAAGCGTTGTCTCTAAAAGACAACATCGTCCAGTGCAAATTCCCTCCTGGCTTCTGTTGCACCAAAATTTCCATGAATCTTAACCGTTTTCATGTTATTTTCATGAGGGTTTTAGTTTGATTTCAATATTTTTGGGGATTGCTCACTTGGCTAAATTCATCAGTGCGCACCTCGAAAGTGAGGCTGGTGAGGGCGGGGGGGGGGGGGAAGAAATCGAATTTGACTACGTAAACATGCGTGGGGCCTTTTGATTGGTATACAGCCTTAGTGCCTGAGCTCATATGACATGAATCAAAAATATGGTAAATGCGGGAATTTTCTGAAGCATACATTTCGTACAGCGGTTTTAACTATTTGCATTTACTGGATATGATCTTAAGGTTAGAGCAAATTCGGTCCTGCACTTCACTGGGTTTAAACCATTTTAAAATCCAATGCTAGGTTACGGGTTAATTGTCATCTCATTTCCACGTCTCTTTTGGGGAAACTCAAAATGTTTTTCCACGCGAGTTTTTGATTTATTGTTATTATCCAATCTTCAGTGGGTGTGCTCCCTCGACATCTCTGTATCTCATCTTGGACAACGACCTAAGTAACTTCAGATCTGGCTTTTCGCACTCAGGTTTTGTGTGCCACGACTGTACAACCCATAAAAAACATAGTTTTACAACTAAGTGTAATAACTGCAGTCTCTGTCCAGTTGGTACCTACATGTATACTGATGAAAATCGCTGTCTAGAGTGTCCTGCAGGTAATGAGAATAAACACCTATTTCATCGTTAATTTAAAAAATTATATAAACAGTAACGTATAAGCGCCGTTTCTTCAAAGTATCCAACAACGCTTTATATCATAATACTGAAAATTATTTGATAAAATAATGAACAATAGGATATCAATTAAAAATGTATTTCAAGGAAAGGTCTAAGCCACATAATTGAACTTTATGATATGTCAAATATAAATTCGTTTAAAAAGAAGAGCATTAGGCTTAAATTTAAAGGGGATTAACGACTTGCACCTCCTCATAACCACTGGTGGAGAAATCCATAATACCGGTGCATTATATAAATAAAGCTCTTTGACCAAACAACCGAAGACTGTATTTTGGTGTTACAAGCAAAATCTACAAGAGGATGGCAAGGTTCTTAACGTTCCTGTGAGTAAATAGGAGCCATATCATTTGACGATTTGAAAGTTAAAAGTAGAGTTTTATAATCACTCTGCTCGGCCACTGGTAACAGGTGTATCTTTCACAACTTTCTCAATATTATAACCAAAAGCAAGCAACAAAAAATAACTTAATGGTTGCGCAAACCATAACATTTATAAAAATGCTTCCACTCTGTAATTGTATTTAATGATTGAATCCCTCTTTATTTTATAATATGATATCTTCACAGGTGGCTTTTATCAGGATGAAATGGGACAAGTTGAATATCAGAAATGCAGTAATGGTACATTTGTTTCGGAAGAGCAAAGTCCTGGAACCAAAGCTGCCGATTGCGTGGCCTGTCCATATGGTAAGTGCAGTGCTCGCTTTCGGCAAATTGCAATTTTCTTCGATTAAGATACGCTTGGATGACACTGAGTTTTAATGAAAGGACTATCTCTAATTGTAGTTGTTGTTGATGCTATTTGTTTTAAGTGAAATGCAAAGATATCTTATTTTAAAAAAGTATCCATTTACTACTTCTGGAAATGGAAAGACCAATCTGAAAAAGAACATTTCAAGGATTTTGTTAACAATATTCATTCTTTTGGACCACACTACAACAAGTCATATTCCACGTTCGATACCTCACTTCCGAAGCCACTGAAATGTCCCCATGCAAAGTCCTGCAGGGGTGGAATTGATGCAGAATGCCATCAAGGATATCAAGGGACTTTGTGTGCAGCCTGCTCTGAAAGCTTCTATTTTCGCTTCAACTCTTGTTTGAAATGTCCCCAGTTAGCTGTAACAATAACTTCATCCATCTTGGTAATTGTTCTTTTTGTTGCTGTGTTTCTAATGGTTCTTTGGGGTGACTCCAAACGTGCAGACAATAACCGGACAGTTGCAGATGTCATCATGTCGTGCTTTAAGATTGTGGTTTGGTTTTTACCAAGTCATTGCCGGTATTTTCTCGGCATTGGCGAAAGTCCAATGGCCAGTCACTTTGATCTCAACGGAGAAGGTTCTAAAAGTATTTGAAGGGAACATCTTGCAGTTCGCTCCTCTTAGTTGCATTCATACTTCTCTTCGGCTTGATCAGCTTGGAAAGTTCACGATGATTGTTGTCATGAATGTCTCACTTGTTGGCCTGATTTTCTTGGATCTATCTCTTAAAAAGCGCCACATCGTGAATAAGGAGGACCTTGACGAAGACCAGAAAGTTATGGAAGTTGAGAGTCTGAAGAAATCTTGCTATCGGAACATTTTCCTATTGTTGTTGACGACCTACCCCACGACAAGCAAATCCATCATTCAGATTCTTCCTCTTCCTGGTGCCTGTGTAGAAACTTGTTTCACTGACGACAAGAGCGACTGCATCTTCCTGCTGAAAGCTGACCACTCCATCCAGTGCTTTACTCCTCGCCACAATTTGTACTGGCTCATGGCGTCTATTTTGGCATTATATCCCGTGGGATTTCCACTTTTGGTTCTGTTTCTCAGTTACAAGTATCGCGAGTCCCAGGAAAACGAAGCAATTTCTTTCGGACTCAGAGTGTTCTTTGAAAACTATAAGAAGAAATTTTGGTTTTGGGAAATCACAGAGATGTATCGCAAGCTGATTCTAATCTCGTTGATTTTTCTTTTTGGATCAAAGAATCTCTCTCAAATCGGTCTCACAGTTCTGACAGTTAGTGTCTTTGGAGTTATCTACACCTTATTCCGACCAATCAAGAATAAGTTTGAAGACCACCTGCAAACGTTTGTTCTTTGGATCATTTTCTTTGACGTTTGTCTTGGTGCAGTTTACACAAACTGGGATGAGAGTCAAGGCGAGGGCAAGAACGACTCCATCTTTGTAAACGTCCTGTTCGTGGTCCTCAACGCCTCTGTACTGTTGCTTGCCATAGGTAAGTTAACATGCTGCTTTGTTTTCGGTATTGAATGTGTATTTTACTCATTTGCCAAATAAGTTAAGGAACGCTAGCTTGGAATGTGGGGGTTTTCTCAATCCCTCAGCTTTCTCGTTTTAACCGCAATGAAAGTATTATAATAAAATCATAAAGTAACCATATTTAGGTTATTTAGGATTCTTGACTCTCTATAACACTGGCTCACACAATTGTAACCTTAAAACGGATCGCGATGTTTGGTCAATTCTTCTCGCAGCTTAACTTTTCCTGTAAGTGGAACTTTTAGACGTTATAATCCTGACAGCTGAGTTATTTTCTCTATTCATGTCATGTAGTGTTCCAACATTAGAGTATTGGTAGAAGACAGAAAACTGTGAGGTACAAGTAGAGTATAATGAATATTGAAATCTTAGAAAGGAATCCAAACCACTGTGCTAACGAAATGTCAACACCCATTCTCAAAATGCTTCTTAGCGAGAGCGAAAACAAAGACAAATTTCAGAAAAAAAGGGACACCTTACTGTTTTAAATGCTTTCGTGTGAGATTTGAATTAATTGTTTAAATGATGAAATCCGTCTCTTTTTTCTACTTTGCAGGAAAAGGAATTCTACATGTGAATTCCATTTGGAAGTACATTACCTTCAACCCGATCCGATGTTTCATTTTCCTTCGCCAAGGAGTATCACATCTCAAAAATAGAATAGTCAGAAGAACAGGAACATTCGATGAATTTTCACACTTAATTGAAGAAAGCAACTGAAGAACGTCTTTGAAATGTTTGTCTTAAAACTATTTTGCTATACCTCATGAAATATCTCGCTTTATATGGCTTAAACATTTAGAACTTGCGTTGAAATCTCCCTGGCTATTGTGAGAATTCTGGATGACATTTCATTGCAACTAAAGGCACTAACGACTCCCGCAAAGGCTGTGTTCTTCAAAACGCAATGCGTAGTTTTTTTTGAGTCTTTAATTTAAACTGAGATAATAAGATAGATTATTTTTAGATTATAAGATAGTTTATTTTTAAGGAAAAAAAAAACAAAAAAAAAAAAAAACAATGAGAACGTTTTGGTTAGTTCGAGCAGATGTGACTTTGACGCACCATGGCTACTGAGTTAATCTCTCTCTTTGAATGTTTTGTATAAAGTCGTTAGAAACCTTTATTCGTTGGAAGCATATAAAAACTACAAATGGCGTGGCACGTTAAATTTGGACAAAGTCAGGACTGTACCATGGATATTAAATAAGCACGGCTTTGCTCTTCTTTTAAAAGTGTCTCTAATATATACATTCCACCTCACACCACGAGTCTGCTCTTTTTTAAAACTGATTTTAAAGGACTCAATTTTAAACACGCATTTATCCAGTGCCTCGTTGACTAATTAAACCTCGTGGAGGTTAAATACTTTGCTCCTTTTAAGACGAGCCAGATTTTTCCCTTATGTCTTTTCATCGGCAGCAGTAAGGAAATGCGTTTGGGATGAGTTAAGGAATGTCGCAGTCTCGGCTAGAGGGTATAGCAGATGATGTTAAAGTGCATCATTTTGAATCACCATGTCACCCAAGGAGGTTGCCACGAGTATCGAATTACAAAGCAAAAGCATGCTCGTGATATACGCCACAGTTCGTGCCATACGCTTCGCGCGTAAGGTAATGCGATGTTTAACACAAGGCTGAATCCAATGAGACCGGAAGCAGTTGGAGAAAAAAAAAATCATCCTTTTATTCTTTCAAATATCTGAATGAAAATAACTCACACAGCCCAGACTGTGGCGACGATTGCTTTAGGCCGAGTTTTTTCCATGCAGTTAATGTACTTCAGGAGAATAGCCAATAGCAAAGAACCGAAGCAAAAAGACTAAGCGTTGTCAGCGACAAGCTTCACAAACTATTTCTGCCCTGCAGTGAAAAAAAAACAAAAAAAAACCCAGGTTGATTTTTCCAGCAAGGCTGATTGGACAACTAAACCGACTAAAATGTCGATGAGAGCAATCGAGAAAATGAAAATGTTGATAACAGTTCGGACAGCACAGAATTTAGGGATAACCAATGCGATTCCATTCTCCAGTATGGCTAAAACTACCGGCACGGGATTGACGACGCAGATGGCAATGAGATAATCACGAGGTGTTGACGATAGCTTTAAGTTTGGAAAGCTCTTGAGAGAGAGTTGAATCTAGACGAAGTGTTTTTGTTTTATCGGTGTAGTTCATTTGATACCTTGATGTACGCCCTAAATAGATTTATTTTGGTATCTACGCTGATATTAAGAACGTCAACTTGAATTAATTGTGGGAGTGGAGCTGTTATATTGTCTAACGATATGAAGAAGAAATACGAGAAGAGAGTGGAGAAGAGAAGTGTTTTCTCGCTGAAGCTATCGTAAAAGTTTTTCTTAAAATGAGATATCATTAAAATAATTTTAAAAAATGTTTATTCTAGAAAAGTTTCACCGCTCTCATGACCATGAGGAACGAGCATCAAAAGCGTTTTATGGGTCACACACTCTATGATAAGAATAAAATGTTTTCGCACTTATGTAAATACTGCAATAAAAGTAGAAAATAGATCAGAGCATACGCTTATCACAGGTCTTAAATGTCATATGGAAAGTTAAGCTCGGTAAAGAAATATGAATTAGTTTGCCTTTTGATAAGGAAATAACTTTTTAACGGGTCGGCAATGATAACCATGCAGCTGTCATACACTTCACTGAAGCATCGTGGAATCACGATATACAGTGAGCGCTAGACTGTATTGGAATTAATGAAGTTTTTCGGTGAATGGAAAAAGCGCTCTTTCTCTCTTTTCCTTTTCAATCAGCACACCAACGAGTCTACGACGAGTCGGACGTTCAAGGGAACACAGTGTATAGGGAGGAGTTCAAAAGTTTCCGTATGGTTAGCTAGCTCTCTTGGAAAATCTTCCTTATTCAAATCTAAATAATTTCTGCTACAGTTTGCCATTTTTGGCGCAAATGAATTCGCTTACTTGATTGTTACCTGTTTCTGTTTCCTGTTTCTGCTGCCAATCTTAGATTCCACGCTGTTTCTTTCATGAGTTGATTCCCTCACCTCAAAAATTTATTCTATGAGTTTGCTCAAAATTACTAAGCGGAGTTATCTTTAATGATAAATTTTGAAACCTTGTTTTACAATATCAGCTGTTGCAAGACGCGAGCGACCCTTTTGATGTATTCTCACGCCTAAGAAAATTGCTTTCCCTTGTGCTTCTCGTCTTTCTCTTGGGTCTTGACTCATGTTCATCATCTAACGTACCTTTCCAACAACTTCACCACAGAGAAACATTTTATTATTTTCATTGAAAAGTTGAACTCTTCCTTTATACAGGTTCGATTCTATAATAGATTGAAGAATCGAATAAGAGGAGAATGTCTTAACGTAGTATGTAAACGCATGCATTTATTTACGACTCTCTTTTGTTTTTAGAAACATATAAGACTTCATCCCAACAACATCAATAGCGATAGTGGAATCGACATTCCCGAAGCTTGGATACCCACGATCAAACAACACAACAGCCGATTTATGAGAACCTATGAGGGAACATATCTAACAACCGAAATAATAATTAGGATCGAAATGCACCAATAGCAGCATACCAACTGCGCTCTTATCAACATTTTGTTCGGTTTAGTTGTCCAACCAGCTTTTGTGGTTAACATTGATGGCAAAATCAACCTGAATTTCTACGGCAGCGTTCTCTTTACGTATCTATACACAGAATATTTTGTTTAGGATTGTCGCTGATAATGCTTAGCCTGATTGCCTGGGTTCTTTTCTATTGTCTATCCCCCTCAAGTACATTAACCGCGTAATTAAAACTCGGTTATAGCAATGGTCGCCACCGTCTGGGCTCTATGGTTGATCGTTAAGTATAAATGTAGAGCATCGAAAGTATGAAACAATTTTAATTTTCGCCATTTGCTTCTGGTGTCACTGATTCAGTCTTGTGTTTAACATCGCATGTATTTCAAGATATTTAAGATAATAAGGCGTCACGAACGACAAATTCACGCGCAAAATAAAGTCAACATGGAGATTCACGCGCGTGACAACGGAAGCTGTTCCACGCGACAGCTGCAAACGCTGAACACACGTGAGACGCGTACGGCACGAGCTGTAGCGTATATCACGAGTGAGTGCTCGTGATTTTTAATTCGTTACTTATGGCAACCTCCCTAACTGAGATGCATACTGATTGAAAAATATACATTTTTTGATAATCACTTATACCCTCTCGCCGAGACTGTGACATTCCTTAATTTATCCCTAAACCCATTTATTTACTGCTGGTGATGTAAAGACGTAGGTGAAAAATCTGGCTTGCTGTAAAAGGAGCAAAATATTTACCTTCAATTAGGTTTATCAGTCAACGAAGCACTGGGCAGAAAAGGTTCACCAGAGACAGTTCCTTGAAGAGAGAAGAAGAACGCCTTTACATCTGTAAGCTTAAAATACTGCCACTGAGCCTGCTTCTCAAATGCGGCGGATCAAACTGGATAATAGAGACTGTTTACAGCTACCAACAAATTAATTCACAGTAGAGGCATGAAAATAATCAAAATAAAGATTACTTAAAAGTACTCAATATCGACCAAATGATAACAAGATCGGTGTAAAAATATAAATTAAATTGCCTTTTACGAGGGAGAACTCTTCAACCCGTTGAAAATAATCAGCTATCGTTGATTGCACTGAGACATCGTGGGATAAAGTGAGCGCTAATCTTCTTGAGGTTATTCGTATTTTTCACATTCTCAGAAAAAAACGCATATTCTCTCTCTTTCTTTCCAATTGGAACACACCACTGAGTCCTAAGTGAGCTATGTTGGACATCAAAGCAGATCACTGAAAAGCGCAGAGCATTGCACTTTTACAGAAGGTGTCAATGGGGTGATTGTGGTCTGGCCAGTGTTTCTTTTGACAAACCTGACTACAGTATTTCACCACTTTAAATTTTGAATATTGCAAGAACTATGCTCTCCCCCACTGAACTTGGCCACAACCATTTCATTGATGAGTCTTGTAGCTGTTACTGTCGACTACTCTATGTCCCACGCCTGAATAGTCGCTGACTGTTTCCCAAACGACTACGGCCCTGATTCCTTCTTCTAGTACACTCGCGAGCAACGTATCCAGAGCTACCACAAACGAAACAATAGTCACGGTCCTCTCCTCTTTCACGCTCTTCACAATCATGACAACCCCAACTTGGGGTTCTCTGGCTGGTAACTACTTCCATGGCCTCTGCAGGGGGATCGGCCCAAGTTTGGTTTTGCCGCCTGACCGCTTTGAGGTCGTTAATCTCTGATTTCATCTGCCGTATTTCAGAGACAATCTCTTGACTCCCGTCTGAACTTGGGTTCCTGGCTCTCTGTTCCCCTCCCTCCTTAGGAACTTCGCAAGCGTTCAGTTTAGCCCTTTTTTGGTGTTCATTCGCCAATTTTGTGGTTCGTTCATCTTGCTGTGAAGCTAGTGCATTAACTTGTTTCATAAGTTCATCATCGGTTATCCCTGGGGTACGAAGGGTCATTCTTAATTTGGATGCTAAAATATCATCACAAAGACCAGATTCGAGGGACTTTACAAATGTCTTCTGAATCAGCGAAAGGCCATAATAAAACACACAATCCGATTCCTAACAGGCGAAATTTACTTTATTGCGCAGGCCCAAAGCACGGAGTAGGAATTGCTGTGGTGATTGTTCTAGAAACACTTTTTTTCTTGTTTCCCCTATATATCGGACTCTTTCAGCACTCGTTATTCTTAATCTTCCTCAGCTTTTTCATTGCAGGACAGGTAAATATGTTGTGATCGTGCGGTTTTATATAACCCATACCAGACTTTTACTGTCCATTTGCGAAATCTATGCTCCACTATGTAAAATCACACATATACATGAGCTATATTTTCTTTACAGCTTCAATAAATTTATTTTATTCTTTTTCTTTTCTTCAATCGATCGACTTGTGACAATTTTTATTATTTAAAAAGTACGTATAGATTCGTTCGTCGTCCTTGTCATTTGAACATAACATGCCTGAAATTCCTTACTTAACAAATAAACAGGAGTAGTTGCTCAAGACATGCGTGTGCGACATTTTCATCGCCTTCCATGTTGCTGTCGACTTCTTTCTTGCACTGTAAAATGAAGAGAACCAATTTGAACCCAAAAGCCAAATTGGCCCCAATGTCTTGAGGGCTAATTTGGCCCCTCGAGGCTCGTTTTGAACTATTGAAGCCAAAACGGGTCGGACAGATACCATTTTCACCCCTCCAAAATCTTAACTGGCCCAAATGAATTCTACTTTGGAACCTATTCTAAATTTACCAATTTGGCCCTAACAAGGTGCAATTCTTGAAATGACTGATAATCAATCCAAAACTGTCAACAATTTTGGTCACATAGAAGTCCCATCACGGCTTGAACGACAGAAGAACGTAGGAATTCCGGAATGTTATAAGGGCTATTTACCAGTAAAAGTATATCTTTCACTCGGTCGAAACTGGCACAATAAACTATCTATTGGCTTACTCAACTTAATGATGTGAATTTTTTAAGGAGTAAAATTTTGTTGTATGAGGGATTTCTCTACAAAATGCGTCCTTCGTTTGCTAGTGCGTCTAGTCTCCTTCTACGTATCTAATTAGAACCTAGACCGCGTGCGTCGGACACAATAATGAATTACAGCAGGGAATTCATGTACCACTGAAGAGACTGTTTCTTGGCTCCAATCGCATGGAATGAGACTTAAGAAAGGTTAGGTAAGCGAAAGAAATTTGCTTAACAACGTTTTATTACAACTTTACATACATAAACGTGACCGCTCCGTTGATCTTTGTTCGTATTTTATCTTGCAGAGAAGGATGGTTGCGATGGCCAAGATCTCCTTACTGCTTCCCTATTATAAAAGAGCGTCTAAAGTTCAAGAAATTGATTGCAATGAACACTGAACCTGAGTTCTTCGTGGGTACGATAATAACGGATAATTAGACGCATGCGTGGTTCGCCTTTTCTCCTGAACCTTGTTGAGTCTCAGCGGTTTCACAACTAAGGTTATGTGCTCTAATCTTGGCGCCGAGAAATAGAGCCGGTTACAGTTCGAATACTTGCGTTTGCACAAGGCGGACTTAAGTTCTTTCAAGATTCTCTGATTTTAGGATCTCTCACTCTGAATTCTTAATCTTTTTTTCTTGATATTTTTATGTCTATGTCTTTGTTCGTATCCACTTAAGCTGATTTTTTGGCTCTTTCTCTTTCAGCGTGCAGAATCAAGTCCTTCGAGTAAGACGTTTCAAAGAGCGATGAAGAAAATTTAGAAATGACATCGGCCCAGAAAGAAAAGGGTAGATCGTCCAAGGATCTCTGTCTTACGGAAGTGGCGACAGAACTGAGCATTGTCCAAGTAAGTTCTTATAGATTATACCCAGTTGGATGGTGAACAGTACATCATCGATTACTTTCTTTCGATTTTATCCCAAAGGAAAACACATAAGGTGCCAATTGGTCAGTTAAAGAGGGGAAATGTGAGGGAAAGCACCCACAAAAAATGGTGAGATTTGCTCTATTTTTTTATTGAAATATACTAGAAACGTATTTACTTACGCCATGCACAAAGCAAAGTAAACCCAATGTTTAAATCTGGTAAATTAAAAAATTAGTGAATTGATAGGGTGTTATCAGACAGTTAATATTTTTTAAAACAAATATTTACCTAGGTTCCTCCTGGATGGCTTCCAAAATTCCAACTACCATTGAGGGTAAGAAAGTCTTCTTTGTTTTGTTTTGTTTTTTTTTTTAGTCTACAAGCAATCCTTATCAATTCATGAATACTGTGCTAAAGCTGAAGTGCGTAGAGGGATGATGAAGTACATCATAGATGATCGTTGAACCATGATTGTGGTTTTTCTTTTTATGCACAGCTTGTTTGCATGTATGGAAACTTTGTAGTCGCAAAAAATTACTGTTCTCCAACAACAAATCAATTTCCTCATTTGCTCATTTTTTGTACAGTTCTCTGCCTCAGTAGAGTTGGATGTCCAAAAGGGACATCTCACCAGCAACCCAAAGCACTCTGAGCAGCAGTGGATTGGAAAAAAAAAATATTGCAGAGTATCCTTGTATGGCTGGTCGGAGACAATTTTCGTGGTCCTGAATCTCTTGCACTAAACTAAAAGGGTGCAGAATAATCACTCAGACCTTTTAAGTTCATGACCTTTGTTCTTATGTGTTTGTCATCACATATGCATTGAATGAAGTGGTGACCATTTTTGAGGTATGAGTCCAAAAAACTTCCACTTTGGTAAAAAAAAGAATAGCTAAAATTACTGAGCCCATTTGCTTATGAAGTCCAGTTACAAAGGTTCAAGTACCTTGGGGTTGTATTTCATTTTGCCTTCTTTTTGTTCAGTCTTTTGATTTAATAATTGTTTTTTTTAATTTCCTGTTGTCAAACCATAGATAAATATTGCACATGGAATAACTGATTCTTTTCGATATTTCGGGAGTCATGCATTAATTTTTCAAGCCTTAAAAGGGAGACAAATTACGAGCATGGAGCCAAATTTCCACTTTCATTTCTGGTGTTTAAGCTCATAGTTTTAGAAAAAAATCATATATATATATATATATATATATATAACAATAGCGCCAATGCAATCGTCAATGTAACGGCCGTAGAGCTTAGGTTTGGGGCCGTGGTATTGACTGAAAAATTGGTGTTCGATAAAACCTACGAGAAGATTGGCGTAGCTGACTCCCATTTTAATACCCATGGCGACGCCATCAGTTTGTTTGTAGTAGTTGCCACCGAATGAAAAGCAATTGAGTGTAAGTGCCAGTTCAGCTAGACAGAGTGGTGTTTCAGAGATAAGTTCCTTAACAGTGCTTGACAGCATGAAGAAATGTAATATCCATAGTGAAAATAAATTTGTTTTGGCCAAGCAAAATAATGTCACAAAAAAATTCTATTGCGTGTTGGCTGTCCTTACTGTAAGATGGTATAGTTTTGACGATAGGTGTCATAATTTTGTCTAAATAGCTGGAAATTGGTTCGGTGGAACAACTGCAGACAGAAAGGATGGGTCGCCCTGGGTTGTTCGGATGGGTTGGACTTTATGTAAAAAGTACGTACACGGAGTGGTGATGGGGAGATTTTTTTACAGTGGCCGGCAATTCTTGTTTAGCTTTAAGATCGAGAAACGTATTTTTAACAATGTTTTGGTTGATGAAAGTGAGATCTTTGTCAACTTTTTTTTTCAACGTCGGTATTTTCGGAAATTAGAACAAAATTTAAGCCCTTGCTAAGAACTGATTTTTCTGAATCTGAAAGTGAAAAATTTCCTGGGATGGTAACTTAAGTTTTGAGGATTTCAGGCGATTAGTCCGCGCTAGTAATTTGAGGACCAATAAGTTGGTCGAGTTTTTCGGCCTTTATTTGGTGCAAATGGTTAAAAAGTTTAAAATTGGCATCCTGAACTTTGCTGGGAATAGATTGTACTAAAACAGTTGGGCAGATTTTGGAAAGTTCAGAGCGGCAATGAAGAATTCGTTCGTTGAGTTCGTTACGCTTTTTTGGTTACGGCCAACAGTTCCGTTGAGATTAAAAGAAAAAATTTGTACGGTTAACTTTTTCAGGACTATCGGCAAAATGTTTTGGCCGTTAAAAGGAACCAGTGAAAACTATTGAGGCACCCTTTTACATTGCCGGCAATAAAAGGCATAATACCACAAACCAGATTATATTTTTTGCCGCGAAATGCTCATTTTTTGCTTTCAAACTCAGAATACGGTGAATCCTAAGAGTGTTTATTTACTTAGCAGGAAGGAAAAACAAAAACAGACAGAAAAAAAAAAACGGCCGAGTTTTAGATAACTAAAACCATAGACACCAACAACAAGCAGTTTTTGGTTACGAGTTTTGCTCGCATGCAATAAACTGCATTGTCATAATTGATGTTTAAGGTTTTTTTTAATTAATGGCCTGGTCTTGAGTACGCTATGCGACTCACCACACCAGATTACACACAGATCAGTCGTCTCTCATTTTTACTAAAATATTTGATTGAAATGATGACTTTCAGGGAAGCGCTGTGAGTAGGAAAGAGTTCAAAGGCTCTCACCAGCTTCACTAGCTCCCTTGCACTATCTTTCTCATTTAAATCTAAGTAATTTTTGTTACACTTTACAGTTTTTCCCGCGAACTGATCCGCCCTCTTATTGTTCCCCGTTTCCTATGTCAGTCTTAAATACCAGGCTGTTTCACAAATAAGCTGATTCCCTCACCACAAAAACGTAATCCAGGCATTAACTCAAAGTTACTAAAGTTATCTTTAATGATTATTTTTAGAATTTAAAATCTTGTTTTACAGTATCATTGGTTGCAAGACGACTCTTTGCATGTCTTCCCATGCCTAATTTTTTTCCTGATGCTTTTCTTGAGTCTTGACTCCTTTTTGTCCTGTTCGTCTATCACCATACTTTGACCACGAGCTCACCACAGAGAAACATGATATTATCTTCATTGAAAAATTGAGCTTTCGCGTTATAGGTTCGATTCTAATTGATTGAAGAATAAAATGAAAGTAGAATGAGCACATGCATTGACTTAAGGCCCTCCCTTGTTTCTAGGAAAGAACAGACCAAACTATGCCCAGCTTGATAAAAATCGTCAAAATGATAGTGATAATGATCAACACCATCATCTGTCATGATTGCTTTTGAAAAAGCGCGCAGTCAATGTAATGGTAAAGAAGATAACGGAGAAAGGCTGCTGACGCTTATAGCTCGCAACACTATATTGAAATAAACGCACAAAGATGACACAATGCTCGACTGCAACTCTTTTTAATAATTTGAGCGGCTAAGTTTCTGAAGAAACTGTGATGCTGCGTCCTAGCTAATTTGGTACTAACAACCGAATTGAAAACGTAAATTGGCAGTAAAGAGTTAAAAAAGGAGACGTTTCGAGCGTTAGCCCTTTGTCGGAGCCATTGGAGGAATGGTGGGTTTATATGCAGAAAAAGGTGCTAAGCTATCGGTGGGAATATGGTGACGAGAAAGTAAGAATAAATTGGTTAAATGAAAAGCACTCGTTAATACCATCGCTCTTACGAAGGGCTAACGCGCTAAAGGTCAGCCTTTTAATACTTTACGGCAGCCAATTTACGTTTTCAACTCAGTCGTTAACACTAGATCACCTGCTATACTCTCCCACCGACGCAGCACCACAGTTTCTTTAGAAACTTACCCCCTTTATTTATCTGCGATGCTGCCTCGATGCATAGCCATGTTGGGCTAATAGGAAAATTATCAACTGAAATGATAATGCAAACTGGCAACCTTAAAGGGTTTTCAAAGCTGACGTCTCAATCGTTAGCCCTGGGTCAGAATAAAGGGCTAACTCTTTAGAAACTTTTTTGGATGGTGGCTACGAATTTTATATCCTTGAAAAAGCTGAGTTTGAGCCAATAGGACGAGTGCTTGCAGGTGAGTTCGGCTTCAGTTTCGCTGAAAAATGTAGGTACATGCTCCTGTGAGAAAGATGTAAAAAATCATATAGCAAAGGACGAAAACTACACTGTTATGATTGATAAGCAAGAACAAATCTAGGGAGAGAGGACAGACTGAAATGCAGGCGAGGCTATCAGATAGGAATCATTAGCCCTGAAACCGGTGAGCTGACAGGGCTGCGCTAGTTGATCAATTACCTTTAAAACTGGAGGAATGGGCGGCAGTTTTCCAGATAAAGCCCACACTTTGGTTTCTACAAGACAAAATTAAAACAAAACAAACAAAACAAAAACGAGGAGATTCGCAACTATTATTTAAAATATGAAACGCCACGCACCAAGAGCAATAAATAGGATTGATAATTAATCAATAGGGATGGATTGACTAAATTTTTCATTGCTATTTTTTGTCTGTTTTGTTTTTCATTCCAGGCTTCCTGTTAGAGATAGTCATGAAAGCAATTTGGAAAGATCATCGTTTTGAATTCTTAAATACGTCTCAATTTTTTTCATACCTTCGGTTAAAAAAACTATTTGGAAAAAGAAACTGGTTGAATTTTCACCAAAATCGGGAGATATGTATGACAATATGTAATCACACGGATAAATATATGAAAAATAAGAACCAGTTGTAAACAACTATTAAAGGGAAAATATGAGGTTGACACTCGTTGAATTTTTATTCAGAAGTATACTGGGCTTTTTTGAGTTGATATGATTAGCTTTCTTGAGTTTAAGGTAGAATTTTACGGAGCAGAACGCATAATTTTGATTTAATCTGCAGAGCAGGATATTTGATCAGCTTTAATTGGAAATGTTTGAAAATTTTTTTTCATTTTTTCTTGCTTCCTTTATTTCCTTCATTGCTTTCACTCTCTCTTTCTTTCTTCCTTTTTTATTTCCCTTCTATTTTGGAGAGAACTTACCACCAGCAGGTAAGCTGCACAAGTATGGGTGCCTATCGCATATATTGTCGTACCAGCCCTTAATTACAACCTTGCCATCTGAGACCGCTTCATATTGTACGGATGCTTCAAGAACATCTACCGCTATTAGAAGCAAGCACTAGTTAGAACGCGGCACAGATCCTAGTGTAATGAAAGAGTAATATCTGCGGTGCATCAAGGGGAGTTGGAAAGGGAAGATTTCAGTGGAAATCGGCAAGTTGACACAGCAATCGTTAAAAAGTTTGATAAAAACGGAAAATAGAAAATTATTTGCGATTAGGGTTAACAACTTTACGCATTGCAGGATACATAATTGACAATCATTTTAGTATACCTCGGTGTTATACACTGACTTGAAATCTCATTTACCGAGGCCTTTAGTTTCGAAGATTTGGAGAACCTCTTACTTGCAATCGCACTCAGCGTTCTCTCGTAACCTCGATTCTCAAATCCTGGATATTTTATAACACACACCTTCGGTCAAATTGATAAGAAAGGGGTTAAATGTTTGGCTTGGTCCTTAAGCAAAGCAGGATGTATATTATTTTGATCTCGATTGTGGAAAGTCTGATTTCCCAAATGGAATAAAACCAGTGCAGTCCAGTGCTCTACGAAAAAACTCCGTGGTGGATTATACCCCACACTAGGTTCAAACAAGACATTGATATACGTTTTGCAATTTGTCTTGCATGCTACAAGGATTTGCAATTTCGGAAGCCTTGCGTATGTATTCATATCGCCCAATCAAGGAGTTCTTAATCCGTCCTGTGTTCTTTTATAATTCATTCACCTGTCAGTCAAAAAGATTGTAATTATGCCAAATGGATTTTCTGCAAGCCGTGGAATTTCATAACCCTTCCTCCTGGTTTTGCAACGATATTACTTCTAAAAGAAAGTTAACAAAAATATTAACACCTCCACGTCAACTTCGACTTACCAGGTGTAAATGTTATATTACCATCAACATAAATCCCAGCAGGAATGAAAGGCCATGGAGAAACTTTAAACAATGGAGTCTTATCGTACTTTCCTGAAAAGAATGCAACAATGGAGCATCACCTTGGTTTACAAAAAATAATTTTTTTTCCAATTGAGTCTTTCACTAGTATTCGGTTGAATTCGGATTAGGATCCGCGGTCCAAATTCGTAAGCGGATATGAACCCCTCTACGCAGATTTGGACCCCTCTTTCATACTTTCCTTTTAGCATCGTTTGTATCATATTTGGTAACTAATTCAATTTGTAAACTTTTTGTCGATGTTCTTTTCAATCACAACATAACATTCCTCAGTAACGATAAAAATAAACAGCCATTTTGCTCTAGTTCTGCAGCATTTATTATAGCAAGTCGTACAGTATACTCAAGAATTAAATGCGAAACTACTGCATTTGAACCATTGAAATTTTTGCAATATATTCTTGCTTCTTCTGATGCGAATCAACATTGATACGAAACGTCATAACAGTTGTAGGGACTATTGCGTCTAGTCTAAGAAAAAAAACCCGGATTTTGACTCTTATCTCTGATAACTCTGATTTTTTAATTAAATAACATTAAACAGTTTCTGAACAAGAATGAAGTAACTACTATTACTAAAGTCGTTCGTAAAGCCTGTTTCACATGATCAGTAGCACATGTTCTAGTGCGAGAGTAATTTCGTTGACCTTGGGTGCTGTGTTCATTTTGATTGTTGAAGTTTTGTGCTTTTCCTACCCGTTTATCGCATAGAAATATGTAAGTACATGTGCCTCGTTTTGTAGTTTCGCTTTCGCCCAGTGAGTTGTAATTTAGGTTCTCGTTTTCAGTTTTTACCGTAGGTGTACGAAGATCAAGTCAAAACAACACGCAATGTCAAATGGTGAAAATGTTTAAATTTAAAAGAAGGTTTACTCCATCATGGAATGACTTGTATTGGTGCAGCTACGCGTAAAAGAGTTCTCTGCATATCGTCCCCAACAAAGCCTGTTTTAAGTTATTGTAAATCGACTCGACCAAACACTTACTAGACTAAAAAAATCTAAAAGGACTGTTATTTTAACTTATTTTTAATCATTAGGAATACAACAAGCGACACAAACACAACTGGATGCTAATTTTAGCGTGTGTTCTCGGCCTACAACAATAAAAAAAATTTAATGTATCAGTAATTGATGGAGCAACAGAATTTCAATGTGGAACACTAACAATGGATTCCCGGTTTTTCGAGTCTCCATGTGAAATGAGGATCAGTTGGATCCGTTAGCCGATTTGGACCATGGGTCCGAATCTAGAGGGGTCTAAATCCGCTAGGACTCTGGAACATTCCTGCTACATTCTTCACATCTACTCTATCGGTAGCAAAATATCAACTCGCTTGATAAATAACCAAGCATATAATACAAGAAAGATGTCAATTTTGAGCATAGAAACGCTTCATGACAGTGGAAATTACGAACAACAAAATGCCGAAGGCGAAGAATCGCACACGGGTAGTGAGTCGTTGACTCAATGTTCGAACTTTCGGACATTGAGAAAGTAGTAAGTCAGTTGTTAAAAAGAAATTCGACAATTCCTTTTTTCTAAGAGGGATTCCCAATTTTCATTTTCCGTGCCATTTCTGGTAACATTCTGTAATTTTTCCTAAAGAGTTTTTTAAGGTCAAATTTGAAAAGAGTAACTTACCGCAGGATGTCGCATTAATGATTTCAAGTCCCAAGCGATATCCCCGTGTTCCACTGATGACAAAAACTAACATGATCAGGGTGACAGTTTGTGTCGGTTGTCGGGTCAAAATCATCATTGTCTTCCAAAGCGACAGCTGGGGAGAAAAACACTGTAAATTAAAGGAATTTATTGTGAATTTAACGCGGCCTTTTAGAATGAGGGTTTCATAGCCTCTTCGTGATACTGTTCCAGAAAGTCTATCTAACCAACGCGGAATGTTGGGAGAATACTCGAGATCCCGTTTTGATTTTCTTATTTTACATCTCTTGAGGGTTATCATGCCGGTGCGCGAAAAGAAAGCGTGATCTGTTGTCTTAATGAGAGAGAGTGTAATATATCTATCGAGAAAAATGCAAAATTTGAGCTAATTAATTATTGCTAAAAATATTTATGCCATCTTTACGATTCAGTGGATTCCTTTTTTTTTAATCCCAAGATTCTAGAAGGTGCCAGTTACGCCAGTTAGCACTTGTACGAAAGCCGTTGAGCAGAGTTCCCAGAGAGTGAAGTTTCCTATTTCCCAGAATCAACAGTTTCAGCTAGTGCAGAGTATTGCGATTGTCTTGATCTATCACTTTCTGGTCCCCTTTCAGTCGAGAGGCAAATTTGCATTTCGTCTCGCCAGTGTATTTGTAGCTCTTGTCACAATTTTGGAAGGGAACTTATAATAAATATCAGGCAACGAGTCTTTTCTCTGCGACTTTATCCATTAGATTTTGAAGCTACAGTTACCCAAGGTAGCAAGTAAGGGATGGATGTAATGAGCTTTCTGTTCAAACGAATATTTTTTCCATTCGTGATTTATCAGGTTTTTTGGAGAGTGCTTTACGATCTTCGTCTGAGCTGTTGAAATATGTACCTTCTCATTGATTGTAAATTTTAAGAACGCAAAAATTCGACCACATTACGAAGTTTAAGTGGTGGGAGGTGAGCAAGAAATGCCTTGTAGACTATCTTTTTATAAAGGGAAGTCATATTTCAAGGCTGAGGCTATCCATTATATACATATATATATATATATATATATATATATATATATATATATATATATAAATCTTGATTATAGTCTATCCTTGTGGTATAGTTCTTGATGCGTTCGCAGTGCGTGGCTTATCTGAAAGTTGGACAAATCAATGAGACATAACTTTTCCTGTTCTAAAAATGCGTTTTTTCTTTATCACTTAGTGGTGCGGCTTGCTTTGATATCGTTAACAAAGATGTTTCACCAACCAACTATTCGGAATTTTTGCTAGATTTGGCTTTACAAAAAGCAAAATGAGCAAATAAAAGAGGTTCTTTACTGACTCTCGGCCTAGGTATGCTCTGAGCATGTTCTTTAATTTTTGGCTCATCTTGGCCCGATCATGTGTACGTACGTATTACCAAAACTTCGCAAATATCGTTACCATTACATTATCATGACAAGATTCGTAACTTACCGAGAGAGACGGACCTTCAAATCTGTGCGCAAATAGTCCCAAATGTTTTTGGAACATAATACTCCTCTGGGGGTTGAAATTTTTCGTCAAAACTTTCGCTTTCGAGATGTGTCGCCGGTTTAAATACCAATTGCCAAGGGCTCGATACCAAACATTTTTGAAATATTTTGATAAAAACCTGACCGAAGCAAAAGCAATGACCAGTGACGAAGTCATAAACAGGAAGCAATCTATCTCCAAGCAGTGCTGCTAGCAGTGCTAAAGTAGTGTAAAAGAAATGGAGCTTATATTTCTAATCTTTATAAACTATTTTTGTTAGTCTTTAATCAAGACAACTCGTCTATCTTCCATAATATGTGCGGTGTTAAGAAAAATCGAATTTCAGAGTAGTTGATACTGTTCTCAAACATTGATGAATGAAAATGCTATGACCTTAGAATTTTCTAGATGCGGATGTGATTTAGAGGAAAAGACAGGATTTTCACAACTTAGTGGTCTTCCGTTTCGTAATCTGTTCCTGCGCAAGAAATCAATTAAATAATTACTCTAAAGGCAGAGGGTATGACCAGTTTAATATGGCCATATCTGTTTTGTCTTCTTATTTCTTTATCTCATTTTTATACTTTATAGCAGATTGAAATCAATGACTGCTTTTAAGTAATGTGCATTAACGCGTACTCGTAATTATTTTTAATGCTTCAGAGTTTCGAAACTTCTTGTTTCCGGTGATTTATGTGCCTTTGTCAGCAGTTAACTTTGTGTTACAAACAGATAGTGAGAATGTGTAACTGAAAACTGGGAGGTGCGGAGTGAGACGTTAGTTGTCGGAAGGTTCTAAATTTTACAGTCAACGTCGAAGCGCAAGATGTTTATTATCCACCATGTTTTGAAGCCAATATCAACCCTGGAATCTCAAATCGTGCGACATTGGATAACATCATAGGAGCTGTAAACACAATTGAGCGTGCTAATTATATACCCTTTCGATCTTTTACCATTAAAAATAGAAAATGACAAAAATTATAAGAGGACCGTAAGATGAAGGAAGTTCTGCAACTTTAAAAACATTCTTCGAAGAGTCCGATACTTGGTTGTGAGAGATATTTGGGTGAGTTTATTAGATGGATAAGTTTTTCAACTGCATAGCAAAATCGGTTTTTCTTCTTAGACCAATGTGTAATTTATTAATTAAAAAAAAATGACCTCAGAGCTTCCTGTCAGAAAATTATTTGGATAAAACTGATTTATTCCTACTGAAACAGAGATTGTATATGCACAATACTATAATTATATCTGCTTTCGATCCTTTATTGTTAAAAATAGAAAACGACAAGAATTACAAGAGGACTGTAAGAGGAAGAAAGTTCTGTAACTTTAAAAACATTCTTCGAGGAGTCCGATATTTGGTTGTGAGAGATATTTGGGTGGGTTTATTAGATGGATAAGCTTTTCAACCGCGTAGCAAAATCTTTTTTTCTTCTTAGACCAATGTGCAATTTATTAACTAAAAAAAAATTATGACCTCACAGCTTCCTGTCAGAGAAATATTTGGATAAAACTGATTTATTCCTGGTGAAAACAGTGATTATATATGCTCAATACTGTAATTATATCCGCTTTCTATCCTTTATTGTTAAAAATAAAAAATGAGAAGTATTACAAGAGGTCTATAAGAGGAAGGAAGTTCTGCAACTTCAAGAACATTCTTCGAAGAGGTCGATACTTGGTGGTGAGAGATATTTGGGTGAGTTTATTAGATGGATAGCTTTTCAACAGCGTAGAAAAATCTCTTTTTTCTTCTTATTTCAGAGAGACCAATTTGCAGTTTTTTGATTTAGAAGAAATATGACCTCACAGCTTCCTGTCAGAGAAATATTTGGATAAAACTGTTTATTCCTGGTGGAAACAGTGATTATATATGCTCAATACTGTAATTATATCCGCTTTCTATCCTTTATTGTTAAAAATAGAAAATGACAAGAATAACAAGAGGACTATAAGAGGAAGGAAGTCCTGCAACTTCAAAAAAACATTCTTCGAAGAGTCCGATACTTGTTGTGAGAGAAATTTGGGGAGTTTATTAGATGGATGAGCTTTCAAACAGCGTAGAAAAATCATTTTTTTCTTGTTATTTCAGAAAGACCAATTTGCAATTTTTTGATTTAAGAGAATAATGACCTCACACCTTCCTGTCAGAGAAATAATTGGAAAAAACTGATTTATTCCTGGTGAAAACAGTGATTTTATATGCTCAATACTGTAATTATATCCGCTTCCGATCCTTTATTGTTAAAAATAGAAAATGAGAAATATTACAAGAGGTCTATACGAGGAAGGAAGTTCTGCAACTTCAAAAACATTCTTCGAAGAGGTCGATACTTGGTGGTGAGAGATATCTAGGTGAGTTTATTAGATGGATAAGCTTTTCAACGGCGTAGAAAAATCTCTTTTTTCTTTTTATTTCAGAGAGACCAATTTGCAGTTTTTTGATGTAGAAGAAATATGACCTCACAGCTTCCTGTCAGAGAAATATTTGGATAAAACTGATTTATTCCTACTGAGAACAGTGATTACATATGCGAATGTTAATTTATCTACCGGAGAAACATGCCTCGCAACGTAAGCCATGTTGCTTTTGAACGACGGATAAAGGTTTTGAATAAGTCTTTATTTATTAGGTATTCGTGTTTCCAGCAAACCGCTCTGGCCAGGGTAACGATGCTCACTGGTGTGATACAGGTCATCTTGGTCTTGTGGTTTGTAACACCATGTAAGAGTGACGTTTGCAGCCAAAAAATCTGTCAATGTACCAAGTTCGGTGGGACTCGGCTAAGAGTAATATGTCGAGTTCATGGATACATACCGGCCGGAATCCCAAACAATACAGTAGAACTGTAAGTGATAGAGACACTTCGTCATCCTGTGTCCTGCAGGGTCTGTTATCGTCTCCTTTGTGTTCATATTTGTTACTATGCTAATAGTTTGTAGACACATCCTAGACGAAGGTAGTTTTAATTTTGCAGACTTGCTAAGGAGTCTTGGTCAGAGCTATAGGAAAAAAAAAGCCAAAAGCAAAGATGATTTTCGAACAAACAAGGAAAAAGGAAAAAGGAAAAACAAACACACGATTTAAAATTAATCATAAGAAGAGTCATAAGACTGTGAAAACTCAATAATTGGACGCTATGTGTCTATTTAAACTAAAATACTTTTAATTCAGATAGTCGCTTATTGATTCCTTTCGGACCTTACCTCCTCTAGAATTCAAATTTATGATCATTACCATTTCTACTTACAGTTTAATTTTTACTCAGGGATCTTTCAAGTTGTTCGTTGAGCTCAATTACGGAAGATATCTTTAGGAACCTGACTGTTTTAAAGAAATTGTGAGTTGTAAATGAAAGTAAATTTAAAAAAATAAACTGTGAGTTCTTAAGAAATGTAAAAGGATATGGTTTCCGTTAATGAGAAATTGGTATTGGATCGACAAGATTTTCTCTTACAGCGAAGCACTTTTTCGTTTTAATAGTTAATAGACAAAAAAATTTAAAAACAAGTCCATTTGACGGAAGTAAGTTTGAAGATTAGTTAGCCAAACTTATTGTGTCTGTATGTGAGGAAAGTTTGATAGCTGATTAGACAATTCGCACAGTCCAGCCAAACCTCATTAAACTAAAGAAAACAGCGGTAAAGGTAATGCATATATCTGGCACATCCAGAAGAAAAATTTGTCACGGTTGCGAAAAAGTTTGAAAGATCTCCCGAGCCACCTTAAAAACGCAAATAAATCAAAGAATTAACCATCTGATTACAAGTTATATCTGAGTACTCATTGTTGGTTCAATAGTTAAACTATTATCTGTGTGCTGTTTAATCTCGACCGTATTAGCTGATCATTAGGATACTAGCATCCTCCCTCTAATTATAAGTAAAACAGGAAAGGACAAATAATCCTCTCTAAGGGGAACGTTTGGCTTATGGAAAATTTTATGCTTAATCTTCCAAGAATCAAACAATTTTTTTTTCATGAACTCTCTCTCTCTCTTTCTAGGGACTTATCAAATAATTTACTGCGACACATTCCTCAAAACACTTTCCGGAATATGGAGGAACTTAAAATAATGTAAGGAAATTCCCAATGATTAAATTTAAACAGTTTGCAAAATGTGGTTGGAAAAAAACGAGTGAAAAATTATTTCCCATTATTTTTTTCCATTGTCATCTTGTTAGGCTGATGAAAATCACTATCCTTGTAGAGTTTACAACTATTTTTATTTATTTCGATTTTCGTTAGCTTTATTTTGATAAACAATTTTTCACCTTGGTGGATAAGAGGCACGGTAAATATCCGTCGCTAGCCACCAAAGCAGAGGCGAATAGTTGTTTTAGCTATTTTTATGGTAAAACAGCGAGATAGCGTAGCGCATTATTTTTTTCTCGATGCGTGAGTGGGTGTTATTCTACAAATCCTGCAATCTGATTGGTTTCGAGGACGGGCAGTAGTCTTCCGTTCGGCCCGCTCATAGTGGGCGGTATCCTAACTGTTGTGTGTTTAGTCGCCTGGTACATCCCTAGCTTCGTTGCAAACTTCAAAAAAATATAACTTTTTTGCCAGGTGGGAAGCATTTTTAAGACTCCGATCTCGTGCGACCTTAAATCGATCGATAGTTTAATAGCTTAATAATTCTCTCTCCCTCCCTCCCCCCCCCCCCTTATCTCTATCTCTCTCTCTCTCTCTCTTTGGTTTTTCCTGCCTTCATTTCATGACATCTGTTATCATTTCTTCCCAGATACCTTTCCAAGAACTCAATTTCAGGGAGTTTTTACCTTCCAGAAAACGTTCATCATCTGTGAGTTATATTTGATGAAGTGCTTCTCAAATCTGTTTGCCACAGAATCAAAGTACTTCCAGGTTTACTATTAAAATATTGCTCTCAGCTTGTATTCTCCTCACATTGTGAATAAAATGATGGTGAGCTGTTTCCATGAGATAGATATATGGATGTATGAAACATCGTAGTATAAATGAAGCTGCGTGAATTATTCTAACCCACTGGATATCGTATTTGTTTAGGAAAATCAGTGACAACTTACTATCAGTTGCTGATGTGAAGGTCATTCTGAAAGGATTAACACGGCTTCACAAACTGTAAGTGTCACCTTTTTAGATGATTTAAAAATCACAAAAAACTATTTTCGGATGCTTTAAGCAGATGATCGTTGGAGATATTCGCTAAATACTCGTTCATCACAGTTCACATCATTAGTTCATCACAGTTTATATGAATTAAAATTTCGCACCTAATATCGGCCTATATGGAATCAAAGATAGTTAAAACTTGTTTAAAACGATTTGCTTTTACAGATACCTTGGTGGAAATCCGCTTGGACCTTCTCTGCCAGCAGACATCTTCGCTGGGTTTGAAAATTGACACATCTGTAAGTCCAGTGGCTCCTCAAATCACCGACTAGTAAAAATTATCATGATGAACGTTTGTCTCACGATTTAGTGACATTCGAAGTAAATCCTAGTTCATCTGTGCATAGTTAGTTTAATTCAGACGCCGAAGTTGACTGTTACCTCCTGAAGCATTCTACTCTGCTACAATTCGCTGCGGTACACTGTGATATGGAAATTCTGCTGTTTTGTTTCTTGATCGTTGCCTACTTTTCTTCTGGAATTTCTGCTGAGTGCAGTCTTATCTGAATCGCCCCTTATACTGTGTGTTTTTAAAATCGGACTCTCAGTTAAGGACTTTTTTTCCTTATCAAACGAATGGTTTTTGCTGACGAGCAGGTGCTCCGTGGGACGTTGAAAGTTTGTGCGAGTCGAGTGTCGGCGTCAATAACAGCTGTCGAAAAGGAGTATTCGTAGAAACGTTGCATCCACATCCAAAATTACCATACCATTAAATTTCTGTATTTATAAACACAGTTAATCACTACATAACCACCCCTCTTTGCCATATAACTTCTGAATAAGAATAATCGTTTTCACTGAAAACTCTGTGCATTTGTTAGGTATTACCTGCATTCATCTCTGAGAAACAAGCTTGATTTTAAGTTTAACAGGTTAGGAACAGATAGTTTTGGCCCGACAGAGAAGCATATTGAAAATTGTATAGGAATGTTCCGCTCTGTCCAATTATGGTTATTCCCATATTTTTTAGAGTGCATTCTTCAATTAGCCAATACCACCCTTTAAGTATTTGAAACACAGTCTTTATTAAACTTCTCTGCCACACTGACTTTTCTCATATTACTTTTGTAGTTCCATGACTGCTTGCAACTTAGAAAATATCGTCAATGGAACTTTTCGGGCAATGTCACACCTACACGAACTGTAAGTAGTGTTTATCAATTAGTTATTTTTTTAAGAAATGACTACAAAGCTTTACCAACTACCATGTTTTTAGATTTTAAAAAGTGCACCGAAAGTTCATTTACATTACCTATTAATACGCTAGGAATTCACAATCGCATATGAGCTGGCTTTTTAAAGATTGAAATCCTTATTGATCTTAAGGATATTTCGTTTATTTGGGAGTAACTTCAAATTGTTTTACACAGATCACTAAAAGATGGAAATGAAAATGAGGAGGAAAGTAAACGATATTCACTTAGAGGAGTTTTAGCGAACCTGTTCAGAATTAGTAATGTTATTCTTTGTTATTCAATTTGCAAAGTCTGAGCTCAACAAAGGGGAAATATCTGATAATAGGTTTTGTAGTGCGTACACCTAACTCGTCTGATCCTTGACCTCGGACCATTACAGACAGGTTTATCTTCGTTGAGATCAACCTGGAATAAGCAGCGTCACATTATTGTTTGAAATTTGTCCGTTTTCAGTGATCTGTCTTCCAATAAGCTGACATATATACACCAGGGTACAATGCACGGACTAACGGATCAGCTCAGATATTTGTAAGTACGTTGGCTGTGCACTGCTGTTCTTTCCCTGGTACTGGGAAGTGCGAGTTTTAAAGGAATAATATACGTCATTTACTCTGTGGACAATGGAAATCTTTACTATACCTAGGGTCAAAACCAGGGGCAACACCTCTTATAGTTCGCATACTTAATTTTCCTTTTTAATTGAAATGTTTGACCCACCATGACTGGGAGTTTTATCGACTTTCATTTTACGTAAATATATATAACAACATAAATACCACCCCCCCCCCCCTCTCCCCTCTCCCACCCTTCTATGCCTCCCAGAAGATATCTCAATTCTCTTTACATTTGCTTATAGGTACCTTAGAGGAAACGAGCTGGAGACGATAGGTGATGGCATTTTCAAACAATTTAAAAGTCTCCAAAGATGGTAAGTGATTTAAAAATGCTTTCATAAAACACAGGTAAAATGGAAAAGATGTCGGTGATTGGCGCAAATAAAGAAATATTTTGTAGTATATCATAAAAAAACGGTCACTCGTTGCAACATGCCAATTATATTTCAGATAACACATATGCGATTGTGACTGCTACTACCCTTGATTAATTACGAGTTATGATGGAAAAGAAATTGAAAACGACTGTGGAAGTAAAAATTAAAAGGCAAAGAAAAAGAAGGAACGTTTGTGAATTGATCAGAGCTCATTACAACTCCTTTACATTCTTTTTTTTTTGGCTTCATCGTATAGCTATATGGAGAACAACAAGCTGACATTTGTACCAGATTTGGAAGGTCGTAAGTCAATTAATTTATTGTAAGTAGCTATTGTACCATCTTCATTTTGTCACGCGTCGAAAGAAATCTTATCTTATGTATTGGGCAAGGTGAACGTGTTAGCGATACTATTAACTCGAGATGAACTCGTCTCCACGAGCAAACATGTAACGTAAAAAAGACAGACAGCTTCAAAACACATTTAAGAGCACCGAATGTAGAGATCTTCTCTACATAACTGCAACTTGTTATTTCAACTCCGACAAAAAAGGCAAAAAATCTCACTCCTAAAAAGAGCGTTCCTCCCAAAAAAACTCAATATTTAACCTTAATCCAAGTGTTACGAGTGATTGTTAAGTGATTGTCTGTAGCTAAACAGAACGCAGTGGTGTCGGAATAGCAACAAAGATGACTTATTACCTGTAATGTTTTAAACCTTTTTCGCTTTCGGCTATTCTTGTTTCATGATTGTCCTCTGGCTGGATATACACGAAGTCTTTTTCTGATATTTTCTCTTAATCAATTTGGTAACATCTGGTGTAACTGCATATAATGTGGATGTCTTCAAGAAAACTTGAGACAATACCTGGATTTCATTTCCACATCACAGAAATCAATTCCAAACAGCAATCAAGTTTTCTTTTTAATTTAAAGTTGAGTTGATATTGTTTTTGGCTATATTAAATAGGTTCAAAAATTTTTAGATGGTGTCTCTTCGTGTTTGCCACTAGTTGAATTTACTGGAAGATGGAGTTGTTGCAACATGTTAACACTTAATGCAACAAATAAATTTTGTTGGTACATAAAAAGTTTTTATTTGACTATCTACAGGCAAGTTTTTGTGTTATATTTGAACCCAACCATTTCCACAACTTGTAAACACCAAGAGGCGGATTGTTATGATCAGTTTTCTACTGGTCGCCATTACTGACGAATCGGCAGATTTACACACCGAACGAGAAGACTTGATATAAATGAGTTTTTGATATAAACTAAGTTTACAGTTTAGCTCATTTTACTGTCTTCTGTTCATTCCTTTGTTTGCTTTCCGAACAACATTAACCATTGATTGCCAACAAATGCGAGGAACATATAAAATATGTACAGTTATTAACTCTTTAATCCTTGAGAGTGACCAGCATCTAAATTCTCTTTTCAAGCATTGAGGTTATGAGAATAAAGGAAATTCTCCTTGCCAGGACATCAGGAAATGTATAAAGGACAGTATAGAGAATATGCTACGCTGCGTGCGCTGCGAGCTCCGCTACATTTCCATCTATCTTTTAGCAGTCACTGATACACTTTCTATCTACTGATCTATTGATTGGTTTATTCCACTATTTATTTTTCTACCTCTCTGGTGACAGTCCGAACTAAAACGACAATAGAAAACAAAACGAGTGAGACAACGGAACGTCATACACATAGCCTGTACTGCCTGGGTGTGGCCACCATATGGGTATTTTTTATCATTTGATTGAACCAAAATTTATATCACCACAGGAGAGTATATTTTCTTGATCAGCATCAGCAATTTGACTTTACTTGCTTTGACTCTTATTTCGTCTCAGAAAGTTGCAACGCAATCTAATCACAGATTTATCAAGAATTGTCACATCTGGAATTGAAGAGGTGTATGAACTGTAAGTACTTGATTCTTCAACTGAATGTTTCATTTTGGGTTCTTTGGCAAGAAACCAGATGATTTTCTTCTGGAAGCCTTGGGTTATATTCAAGTGTGCTTCAGCTCTACTAAGGTCTGAAAATGCTATGTTTATTTTGTAGATTGTTGGACAACAATAAGATCGATCACCTTCCACCGAACATATTTCAGAATACTAAAGTAACCGTGAGCCTGTGAGTAACAGAAACTACAACTGTTACCGAAGTCATGCGTAATTGTTTTCATCATTTACTTAGAAATATCCACACGCTTAAGGCACTAGACATGAGCAGGAAAATACATATTAGAGAACGAAAACTTCCAAACAAACTCACAATAAAGAAAAATATTTACCTTAACGGTGTATGGCTTTACGGGCAAAAAAACAAAAATAACGACGCTACTCCTTAAAAAGTGGACATAACTAAACTTCACAGGACTAAAATATGAAAAAAACTGACAAATTACTTGACATAATTATATAACATTACGCCACAGTAAAAACATCAATAACAAGTACACAATAAAGCAAAGGAAACCCACAAACATTCACAGATAATTAAAACGTGAACGTAATACACACAACAAAAAGTATGACAATTAGTTTCGCGATGACAACAACCATGATGGAGTTGTTATTCTGTGACTCTTTTTGATTAGTGTTACAAAAAAGGAAGAAGCACTTAATGTACAGAAAATATGTGTTTGATCTTTGATTCATTTACTGTAATTTAGAATGGTTCCTACTTTAATCCTCTGATTCCTAACTGTGACCAGCAAATAATTTCTCCCCACGATATCAGCCCAAAATCAAACATTAAGGCCATGAGAATAGAGGAAATGTTCACCAACTGATGGAGTTCGTAATTGTTAAACAAGTTCTCCACGTCAGCACCTTAGGAAATATCTAGAGAACAGTATAATGTCAGGGTATAAAGACTTAAATGCGTCTCCCTGGGCCTTGAGCGTCTATTTTCTTTTCGACAACTTCATTTTTCTCGTCTTTCCACAGTGATTTGTCGTTCAACAAGCTGCAGTCATTACCTGACAATGTGTTTTCTAGACTCAATAAATTAAACATTCTGTAAGTAAAATATGAAAACCAAAGTAGAAAGTAATCAGCTCACTTGTCCCAAATGGAACAATACAATCAATAATTAGTCAGGTCGAGATGGCCGCCTCTCAAAAAAAGAAACAAACACATGCTAGTAGAGTGGTATGTTGCTCGCACCAATCAGATTGCCACATTAGGGTATGTATCTCGTACCAATTACATCACAGCATTTGCATATCTTGAACCAATCACAACGTTTAGGGTATGTGTCTGGCACAAATCAGATTGCCGTATTAGGGTATATATCTCGCACAGTCATATTACAGCAAAAGGATATCTTGGACCAGTGACAGCGTTTGGAAATTGTTTTCTTGCAAATGATCTCATGGAATTGGGGGGCTGTACACAAAGAATCACAAAAAACTGTAATTTTTGGGCTCAATTATAAGTTTAATGGTTTGTGGCCTTCGCGAGAGCCTCGTCGAGTAAGGTCGAGATTTATCTAATTATTTGCATCATTTGTGTCATTTTTAAGATAAAACGAGTTTTTCCGCTCCTTTACTCACAACTCACACGCCCCTTAAACAACTTACGTCTAAGTACATTAGAACATACCTAATCACTGCACTATATGAATATAAGGCAATTTTTCACGTGCTTGAATTGTATTCCACCAATCAAATTCCACTTTGCCAAATTGGACTTCGCCCTATCACTCGTCATTTCCTTGTAAACAACCTGCATTTAATCATGTATTCGAACAGCATTCTCCAGCCCCACTGAAAAAAAAATCACGTGAAAACAAACTCTACTGATAGCGAATTTTTCTCGTTATTCTCTTACGTTTTGAATATTTGGCACCGAGGCATTTTATTTTTGCTAAGATGTATTTAGACAATAGAGAAAATAGACCACAAAATACCTGTTTGAGTTCAGATAAATTAGGTTTTCTCTTTCTCTTAAGGTGAAGTAATGCGATATTTTCGTCCGTTTGAAGGTTATGCTCTTTTCCTGTTACAAAAATGAAAATATTAGGTACACAAAGTGCCCCATCTCAACCCACCCAGCCGAAAAAATAACTCTTGCATGCTACACATGCCTATATTTTTTTCAAAGGTAGACTGCTCGTGACAACCTTTTTCCTGAACAACTCATATCAATTTCCAAGGGATAAAAACACGTATCTAAAATGAAACAAACGAAATAGGACATCATAAAGAGTTTCATACAGATTTATTTCCAGTGGCTCAGACTGCAAACCGGCCTTGCTCTATGTTTGATATCTCAGGAGTATAATATCTTCCCCTCCTTTTAGGGTGCTAACTTTCAACAACATCACTCATCATCACTTAACAAACGCACATTCAGCGGACTTTCCAGTTTGACCACACTGTAAGTATTTCTATGTGAATTGTAAAGGGGTTTCCAAAACTTTTTCCATAAGCGATAATTTATGATATCATGCTCAGCCTCATTTAATATTTTCTTAGTATCAACAAAATTAATTGAGATAAAACGTGCTCGTGCTTTCCATTGATCAGTGAGTGTGTATGCGCGGTTGTAAACTTTTAAGAGTCACGTGCGTTTCATAAAGACCATATAGGACTTTCGTACCAATTAATGTTGTTGTTGTTGTTGTTTTTTTTTTTTATTAAAGAAACCGTAGTTGCGGATTAAAAAATAATCATTTGGCTAGTTAACTGGTTTATACAATTGTTAATTTATTTACCTATGTAATTGTTATGAATGGCAAGCGTATGACGTCATGTCCATGATCAGTCTTCTCATAAGTAAGGAGTTTTCTTTTAATGTTATTTTATAGGCTGCTAATCAAAAACAAGCTTACATTTATTCCCGTAGACGTTTTTGATGAAACCCCTCGCCTGGAATCATTGTAAGAATAAACTTTAGTTCTAAGATTTTCCTCACGTCATGTAATGTTGTGTCATGTGTATCGTAGTATATCATTACAAGTTACACCATGAGATATGAGTTGCTTCGGTTTCTAAGATGTATCCCGGTTGCCGTTAGTTAGAAAAAGGGTTACCTTTTCTTCTTTTCTCATCAAAAGCAGTTTGATTGAGAATAGAAGATCACCGAAACGTATGTTTTTTTCTTTTAATGTTATTTTATAGGCTGCTAATCAAAAACAAGCTTACATTTATTCCCGTAGACGTTTTTGATGAAACCCCTCGCCTGGAATCATTGTAAGAATAAACTTTAGTTCTAAGATTTTCCTCACGTCATGTAATGTTGTGTCATGTGTATCGTAGTATATCATTACAAGTTACACCATGAGATATGAGTTGCTTCGGTTTCTAAGATGTATCCCGGTTGCCGTTAGTTAGAAAAAGGGTTACCTTTTCTTCTTTTCTCATCAAAAGCAGTTTGATTGAGAATAGAAGATCACCGAAACGTATGTTTTTTCTGCAGGTTTCTTCACAGTAACGCAATCAAAACTATTGAAAGCAAGGCTTTTGACAGACTTGTACTGGAGCAGTTGTGAGTAAATTGACAATTGACTGATTTGCTTTGAAGCTCTGAAAAGGAGATAAATTTCATGAATTGAACATTTTCTTTTTTCTTCGGTCGGCTGGACGTCAGAAGGAAACAACAAACAAGCTTTTACAATGTCTATCAAATCGTCACTTGTGTAATGAGTAGATATTTTATTTTTCAGAACCATCTTTGATAATCCTCTAAGCTTTTTACCAGATGGAATGTTCGACAAAATTACAATCCATACCAAAGTGTAAGTCAAGCCGTATGGCTTAAACTAACGCTCTAAAGTTTTTTACTAGAAATTGAAGTAAGTAGTAGACACCTAGATTATAGGCACTCGAAGATATACTTTATATATTATCCGGAATACTTTATATATATTATCTTTATATTGCTGAGTTCCATAAGTTATCATAATCATTTCCAAAAATGTTTTCGAACACACCAAAGAACATGAGGCAAAATGAGGTATATTTACGAAAATACGAAAGCACCCTAGTAGTTATAAAAAGCGAGTTCTGGCGTATTTCGTATCGAACCTTGATTTCAAGGCAACTTATGGATTTCACCTCAAAAATTAAGGTTGATTTCAAAGAACAGTTCTAGCGCATATTGAAAACAACCTTGATTGAAAAAAAAATAAAACAGTTCTGGCAGATTAACAAAGCAATCTTGATTTCAAGCCCACTTGAATGCCTCACTTGCGACTTCTGAAGAGAGTCTGAAATCATTTTCTTGAATGATGGGGGTGTTGATTAATTTTGTTTCAAATCAACGAATTCCTTCAGGAGGTAACTCAGTTTCAGGGGGAATAATCTGAAGCTCTTCTTTAAAGAAACCACGCTTTGGTCCATCTTTCAAATGGTACAGAGCAGGCTCGCCTTAATTCACAAGTGATTTTTCGGTATTTTAGACCTTTAGAGACCAGATCTGTGGCTGTTCTTTGACCATCTTCCAGCCTACCAGTGGCATAGAGATTCCCCCGACTTAGATGATTTCACCTTGCTTTTGTTGAACACTTGGCTTGTAGAAGTTGAAAAGTTTTGGTTCCCTCAGATCAAGCTCTTGATTGTGCACTTTCTTGTACAGCTTCAAAGCATAATCTGTGTCCACAAAATTCCTTGACCCTGTTATTAGTTGCGATCCAATAGAGGAGCCTTGTTCGATTTTCTTGCTTCTTTTCAAAGGCCGCTTGGTACTCCTCTACAGCGAGATCATGCCTCTCCTCTTCTACAGCACTATTCTGGTCTCCACTCAAACACTTTGCGAGATAGCTTTCACGAACAAAGGCGATCGCATTGATAAGCGCTCCTCCAATCATTATTGCTATGTTTGCCATTTTATTTATTTGCAACTTTGTTGCTTGGATTCCCGGCATCTTCATCTTTATTTTCGAAAATCAACGACAAGTATTCATCATTAAACCTTTGACGAGGTTCTTTCTCTATATGACTGACATAGAATATTAAGGCAGTCTCAATGATTGCGCAGACTGCTGCTAACTTAATTAAATTCATTGTAAATCGGCTAAACATTTTTAAGATGGCAGAATCTTTTGATCTTCAAGCTATTGTTTTATCGCGATTGATGCAGCGATCACGATCAAATCTTATGAACTATGTGAAGTTCACATAGTTCATAAGATTTGAACTCGGATCAGAAGTCATCGGTTCCTTGATGAATTTCTTTGCAACTCATCCAATTCTAGTATCCAGTCAAGGTAGCCTAATCGGTCATCGGTAGACACTTGCTACTTAAAGAATACGAGAAAGCGAGAATGATGATTGTTCTGGTTATAATCCTACACCTGGATCTGTGGTGCCTACCCCCTCCGGGCTTGCCAGTTCAAGGCCTGGATCTTCGGATAGCTTTAAACCTCCTTTCTCCTTCTTTTCCCCTCTCACTGTTCTGTTGCATTCAGCAAGCTTTTTTCCAGCTGCGACACGCCCTGGGTCTTTATTTGGTTTTGTCTTATTTTTATCATTTAAAGTCACATGTTGAGCATTTTGCAGCCCGGTCAGCCTTTCAGGGCTAACCGCTCCGTGGCTGGCGCCTTCAGGGCTAACCAGACCTTCTTCAGTCTTAGGTTCTTTATCATCCATTCTATTTTTTTGATACAGAATTTGAAGTTCTCATTCAAGTACGTTATACAAGTTCTTATTCAGGGCCATAGATGAGTTCATAATATTCAGTTTCTTCACAAGTAGTATCCTTTTCCTTATCATTTATCAAGTGTACTTCAACGTTTTTGGCACTGAGAAGAGCAGCACCTGTAGCTTCCATACTTTAGACTCAATCCATCGGCAATCATTCCGAGCTCTCTCTTTACCATGAAGTTATCTTTCAAGCCATTCAGAAGTTTTCCTGCATCAACAGGGAGAAGATGAACCAATGCTTTACGCAAGAGCTGAAGAGATGTATCAACCATTGCATCACAAGTCTTTGAAGACAATAAAGCTTCATATCTCTTGAAGTACTTCTCAACTTCTTGTTCAGAAAGCCTCTTGACTTGATCCTGGGTGAGAGATACACCTACCATGCTACTCTGGTTTGCAGATTTAATGAATGTAACCGAAGAAGTTACAATTCATAGACCCAACGTTTCGACACTCCTGTCTAGTACCTTCATCAGGGGTGATTTAAACGCTGCAACAAGAGGTCCTTTTATATGATAACTAATTAGCGGCCTTTTTTCTGACGGTTGTGGCTATCCAAAAATAATTTTGACATAATAAGGGAGGCGGTAAAAAATTGTGGAATATCAAATTCTTCCGCTATTAAATATGCAATTGATCAAGAGAGACCCTTCATCAAGAGAAGATCAGATAAATTATTCTGAGTGAGAGAAATTCTATAACTAATTTTTATTAAGAAAGAAATTTCCTATTTTCAGGCCCTCGTGGCTCATGAATCGTCAGAGAGGATTTTTTCTTGAATTAGATGGATCTTGTGATACACTGAAATTAGCTTTTAAATACGACGGGATTCAACATTATAGATATATAAACCCATTTTATCGCACATATAAGGAATTTGTAAATCAGATGAGATTAAGAATTACAAGTGTGAAAAAAAGGAGTGACTCTCATAAGATTAAAATATGACGTTCAGAATCTTGAGGCATACATAAGGCATGAACTGAGAAAGAAAAATTTCATTTGAACCTTTCTTCAAACAGTTTGAAAAAAGTTTTAGCTCAGGTGTGTGATGATGGCTTACCTCATTAATAAGTCACGCTTTCAAGCTTTCTGTTGATAATGTTGAGCTGAGCATCCAAGTGGATGAAGATGTGACATTTAACATTCCCCGAACCCGATTAATTGCGAGCTGAATTACTTCTTTTGTATCCATGAATCTCAATCCACTTCCATGTAGATCATTGTCTCTCGTACTCCTGAGATCGATGAAAAGAGCGAATCTGTCTCCGGCATAAAAGTCTGTCGCATTCATCGCACTGTTTTCCTTTCCAAATCTTCTGGAGACCTCTCCCCACATATCTCTTTCCTCCATTCCTTGGCTGAAAACTTTATTCGTTGACCTTTATTCCTTTAACAATCACCTTCACTTCAGTGATGTCGGGATTTCATGTCTTCTCACTGTCTCTCGCACTAGCGGCATATTGCTCGTAAAGAAGATTGATTGGTTGATTCCCACCTTCATGTCGGAACTTCCCTTCTTCATGCTGTTATTATACCCAGCCATACTCTGAGTGTTAGGAAGAAGATTTGAGGGCATGAGCCAAATGCCTGTTGAGACTGCAAGATCAAGGCGGACTTGAGCCTCATCAATCGTACGCTGAAACTTCTGAACGCTCTTCCAAATGTCTAGCTTTCTGATGGCATTCTCAACCAATACCAGGAACTCACGTTGAGCTTCTTTCTCGCTTCCTGATGAACCCAAGATTGATGATCTGACATTGACTTGTGAACTAAGAGTGAATGAAAATGAATGCCTCAATCGAATGATTCAGTCTCGCCATCCCAGCTTGCGTCAGACTTTCTAACTTGTCTGCCATGAAGAAGTGGAATTGCCTCTCAACTCTCGCATTATCATTCCTGATGAAGTATATCAGATTTCCCTTGTTGGCTTTTCCACCCTCATAACTGAACTTGTCGGATATGTGTCTGAGTTTGCTATTGGGCCGGCATTTGTCGCATAGATGAAAACAGATCCGAGACTGTGATTATCGCCTCCTTTGGAGTGGAACCCAGCGCTTGGTTTGAACGATGGCTGTCATAATTATTATTTTATCTGGCTGAAAGTTGGGTCACCCGGAAAAGCTGACTCACTCTGAATTCCACCCATCTCAAAGAAAATCTTTTTGGCTGTGAAGTAGATGTGAAACATCAGAAACGAATTGATCTGTTCTGGAACCTTATCGAAAATTTCACGAGATCCACCACATCCTGTCTATGCGCACCATACTGCGAAGTTGAGCTGTTGAAGCCCATAGCTCATATTCGGTCCTACGAGCCATCGCTCTGATTCTGCTCCTGAAGAGCGCTGAATTTTCGTCCTTGTGAATATTGCTCTGAATTTTGCATTGAAGTATTGATATGGTGTGACAAAGATCTTAATCTCCTCGTGGAAGCAGCTGACGGCATTCTCTTTAAATGGAACTGCCGGTATCTCTGTTCCTATTCGGTTAGCCCCTTCGGGGCCCGGCCGAAGGCTAAGAGTGAGTTCAGGAGGAAAACCTCCAATTCCGAGTGGCTTCTTCGTGTCATCATCCCAATATCTTCTATCTGATCCTGAGACGCTCTTCTGAACTCTATCTGATCGATTTAAGTAAACTTCAGATGTTGCCTGTCTTTTGTCATCGAACGACACTTGCGCACTGAACTTCCTCAGGTCCGCATTTGGACATCTTTCTTTGAAGTCCTTCCAGGCTTTTGTCCCAGCTTTATCTGCAGTTTTATTCGCTTCATCTGATCTTAGCCACTCAAACTTTTTTTATTGTTTTTATAATGAAAATGGTTGTTGTGACAATTATTGCAGATTCAATAGATCATACTATCGGTAAATCGAAATATATCAGACTTTTGTCTTGTTCGCTCTATAATTCATGGTATAATTTGAGGAGAAGAGGAGAAATATCGATCTCCGATAGAAAAGACAATTCAAGTATTCAACTTATTCCTCCAGCCATACTCTGCAAATACAGTCTTGAGAGCCTTACGGAAGCCTTTGAGGAAATAGTAAGTGAAGAAAAAGGATTTACAGTCTCAATGAATCAATGACAATTCTTAATTCCCAAAAAAAGAGATTTAAACTCGATAGAGATGATGCTTTACCCCTCGCGATTGATCAGCGTTTGTAAGAGAAAAAACTCCATCAGTCGATTTACTTCTTTCAACAGTTATCTTGTCCACTGTGATCTTTTGGACAAGGATGAAAACCTATGCAATGGAGAATCCTTAAGCATTCTTGGTTGCTTTGACATTCCCGGGAGCCAGTTTGAAAGGGTAAATTATTCTCCACCGAATCCTGTGTTGCAAAAAATAACACCAAGGAATGATATCACTTCCATACATATAGAAAAATCCCATCTGAGGTTGATGTTGACGCTATAAAGGAACATATAAGGGAAGATTATCGAAAAAAGCTCGCATCGCTCGTAAACATAACGAAGTAAGATTTGAATTTGACAAGAGGACGAACGGGTTTTGTTTGCTCGTCTCACGACACATGCAAATTCAACACAGTTAGTTATTTAATAAGCGTTTGTAGGTTACTGTGACGTCAATAGATTATCACATTCTAGTTAAGCGAACAATAAATTATCACGTCAAAGACAATAGCACGCATTCCAGATCTCCCTAACAAGTTGATGCTCTTGAAGTAATTAAGAAATAAATTTTCACTCGCACTGGTTGTTAAGGAGATCTGGAGTGTATTATATTGTCTTTCACGTGATAATCTATTGTTTGCTAAAGCTAAGAACGTGATTACCTTCTGTTTGCTGAACCAAAGAACGTGATTTTGTTTCACTTGTAAAAATGATCATGTCGTTTCACACTGTTGTTTTTATGCTTTCTAAGCCAAACTGAATAAGAGAAATTGTGAAGTCGTTTTTGAGACAGTTCGAGAGAATCGTTTAAGAGAATCGTTAAAAATAATAATTCTCACGCTCTCTTTAGAACATTCAAGTGGCCTTGAAATCAAGAAATCAAGGTTAAAATCAACCTTGATTTTTGAGATAAAATTTATGAGTTGCTTGAAATCAAGGTAAAATTTTTACTAGAGAAGAAATGCGCGAGAACTCGCTTTTTATAACTAGTACCCTTCACGCGGAAACACACCTATTATTTTTATCATCATTATATTCATCATTATCATTACACTTGTTGTGTTCTAGCTTTATTTGTATAGTCTATCACGAGTCGAGTTTTGTACCCTAAGTAGTTCTCACTGTCGAGTAATTTGAGGGGAGGAGGGGAGTTATCAGGCAATGGACTCTCATCTAATCCGAGCGAAGGAGCAAAACCTCAAGTCACTCAAAGCTATGGAAACCTGAATTTGCTTTGGCCACGTGGGCCTTTTGACTTATTACTGCAGCCATCATTCTCATAATGATCACTTTGCGTCTTACATCCAATCAGCTTAAATTCAACTTATTAACAATCAAATTGTTTACAGGTCATTGACGTGTAAAAATCTTCGTCAGCTGCCTCGGGGAAAATATGTGTCACAAATGTAAGTATGCTTTAAGTTTCATTTTTTTTTTTTTGTACACCCCATGGAATCAGCGTTACTATTTTCCGTTGATGGACATCTTCACTATCAATTGAGTGGCTTCTTTGACTTAGGAAATTCAATATGTGTAGGAATTAAAAGTCAGCCTTGGTATAAAATAAAGCCTTTCTCGGTCTAGCCATGAAACACTACAAGTCTTGAAAACAGCTAGCGTTCATGCGCCTCTGCAAGACGACGTTGTCATGAAAACTCGCTTCATGCATCAAAAACATGGTAACTGTGTGAATTTTTTTAAAGCACACATTTCATAGAGCATTTTTAACTATTTGCACTTATTAAACATGATCTCAAAGTTAAAGCCAATTCGGTTTTGCGCTTCACTTGGTTTAAACATACCTCAAATCCAATACGCGCGTATGGGTTAGTTGTCATCTCATTTCCAGGTCTCTCTTCTCACGGGAAAACTTATAATGCTTTTTCCAAGCGAGCTTTTGATAAACTATCATTGTCTTATTCTCAGTGAGTGTGCTCCCTCGACATCTCTGCACGTCATTTTGGACAACGACCAATATCGCTTCAGTTCTGGCTTTATACGCTCAGGTTTTGTGTGCCACAAGTGTGTAACCTCTAAGAGATTTTTACGTATTTATACTGGGTATAAAAACTGTAGTCTCTGTCCAGCTGGAACCTACATTTATAATGATGAAAACCACTGTCTGGAGTGTTTTGCAGGTAATGAGAATGATCACCTATTTGATTGTAAATAATGATTTAAATGTTAGCGTAAAAGATTTAGATAACGCCGCGTCTACGAAGAATCCAACAGCGCTTTTCAATATTAGAAGTTATTCGATAAAACAATGAAGAAGAGAATATTAACTAAAACATATTTCCGAGAAAGGTCTAAGCCCCATCAGTAATTGAAACTGTATAATGTCAACTACAAAAATTCGTTTAAAAAGAATTCAAAGGAGGTCAACGACTTGCACTTCCTCATAACCTCCGAAAAAGAATTCAAAAATACTGGTGCATTATATGAATAAAACTCCTTTACCATGCAACCGAGGATATTATCTTGGTGCTACAAGTAACATTTACAAAAGAATCACAAGGTTCTTAAAGTTCCTGTAAGTAAACAGGCGCCATATCGTTAAACGATTTGAAATTTAAAAGTAGAGTTTTATAACCACTTTACTCGGCCACTGGAAGGAAATCTATCCTTCTCAACTTTCTCAATATCATAACCAAAAGCAAGCAACAAAGAATAACTTGAAACATTGCAAAAACACTAATATTTATAAGAATGTTTCCACTCTGTAATTGTATTTAACCTTGGAATCTCTTACAACTCACCCGTGGAGCTGAATTATTGTTTTATGATTTCTTGACAGGTGGCTTTTATCAGGATGAAATGGGACAAATTGAATGTAAAAGATGCAGTAATGGTACATTTGTTTCTGAACGGCGAAGTCCTGGAACCAAAGCTACCGACTGCGTGGCATGTCCGTATGGTAAGTGCAGTGTTCGCTTTGGGCGAACTGCACCTTTTTTTCATTAAAATACGCTCTATGTGACACTACGTTCTAATGAAAGGACTGTCACAGCGATTTCTTTAACATATTGCAGTCACAGAACACAATCGACTGTAGTGGACTATCAGAAACCCTATTTAGAGAATAAAAAGATAAGCTGAGATAACTCGCCAAATTGTAGTTGTTGTTGTCGTTGTTGTTATTTGTTTTCGGCCAAGTCCAAAGATATCTTATTTTAAAGTATATCCATTTATTTCGCTGGTGAAATCTAATTTTTTGGTTGATTCAGAGAAGAGAGGAAGTGAATTCAAGGAAAAGCCTTTTTATGAATGCTTTATTATAATTGCTAAGAGAAGAAACATTCCTTCCCTGGTACGATCTCCAACGAGACTGCTGAATATCGTGCATGCAGATGCCTACACAACTTCTATCGGCTGGATCGTTTCGGCCGGTGCTCAGCATGTCCACCCAACGGTTTTGTTTGTGAGAAAGATACAGCAATACTTGCTCCTAACTACTTCTGGGAATAGACGGACCAGTCTCAAAAAGAGCGTTTCAAGGGTTTTGTCAACAATATACATTCTTTTGGACCAAACTACAACAAATCGTATTCCACGTTCAATACTTCACTTCCAAAGCCACTCAAATGTCTCCATGCAAAGTCCTGCAAGGGTGGAATTGACTCAGAATGCCATCAAGGATATAAAGGGACTCTGTGTGCAACCTGCTCTGAAGGCTTCTATTTTCGCTTCAACTCTTGTTTGAAATGTCCCCGGTTACCTGTAACAATTACTTCATCCATCTTGGTGATTGCTCTTTTTGTTGCTGTGTTTCTAATGGTTCTTTGGGGTGACTCGAAACGTACTAAGAACAACCGGACAGTTGCAGATGTCATCATGTCGTGCTTTAAGATTGTGATTGGTTTTTACCAAGTCATTACCGGTATTTTCTCGGCATTGGCGAAAGTCCAGTGGCCAGTCATTTTGATCTCAACGGAGAAGGTTCTAAAAGTATTTGAAGGGAACATCTTGCAGTTTGCCCCTCTTAGTTGCATTCATACTTCTTTACGGCTTGATCAGCTTGGAAAGTTTACGATGATTGTTGTCATGAATGTCATACTCGTTAGCTTGATTTTCTTGTATCTATTTCTTAAAAAACGCTACATCATGAGTAAGGAGGACCTTGGCGAAGACCAGAAAGCAATGGAAGTTAAGAGTTTGAAGAAGTCTTGCTATCGGAATATTTTTCTATTGTTGTTGACGACCTACCCCACGACGAGCAAATCGATTATTCAGATTCTACCTCTTCCCGGTGCATGTGTAGAGACTTGTTTTACAGACGACAAGAGCGACTGCATCTACCTGCTGAGAGCTGACCACTCCATTCAGTGTTTCACTCCTCGCCACAACTTGTATTGGCTCATGGCTTCTATCTTGGCATTATATCCCGTGGGATTTCCACTTCTGGCTCTGTTTCTCACTTACAAGTATCGCGAGTCCCATAAATACGAAGCAATTTCTTTCGGACTCAGAGTGTTCTTTGAAAACTACAAGAAGGAATTTTGGTTTTGGGAAATCACAGAGATGTATCGCAAGCTGATTTTAATCTCATTCATTTTCCTTTTTGGATCAAAGAGCCTCTCTCAAATTGGTCTTACAGTTCAGACAGTTAGTATCTTTGGAGTTATCTACACCTTATTCCGACCGATCAAGAATAAGTTTGAAGACTGCTTGCAAACGTTTGTTCTTTGGATCATTTTCTTTGACGTTTGTCTCGGCGCAGTTTACACAAACTGGGATGAGAGTCAAGGAGAGGGCAAGAACGACTCCATCTTTGTAAATGTCCTGTTCGTGGCCCTTAACGCCTCTGTTTTGTTGCTTGCCATTGGTAAGTCAACATGCTGCTCTGCTTTCGGTCTTAAATGTGCATTTTACCCATTTGCTAAATAAATTAAGGAAAGGTAGCGTTGATTTTGGTGTTTTTCTCAATTCCCCAGATTTTTCGTTTTAAGCGCAATTAAAGTATTATGATAAAATCATGAAGTAGCCATGTCCAGGTTATTTAGGATGTTTGACTCTCTATAACACTGGCTCGCACAACTGTAACCTCAAAACAGATCGCGATGTTCAGTCAGTTCTTCTCTCAGCTTAACTCTTCTTGTAAGGGGAACTTTGAGACCTTGTAATCCTGATAGCCGAGTTATTTTCTCTATTCATGTACTGCAGTGTTCCAACATTAGAGAGTATTGGTAGAAGACAGAAAACTGTGAGGTACAAATAGAGTATAATGAATATTGAAATCTTAGAAAGAAATCCAAAGCACTGTGCTAACGAAATGTCAACACCCATTCTCAAAACGCCTCTTAGCGAGAGCGAAAACAAAGACAAATTTCAGAAAAAAGGGACACCTTACTGTTTTAAACGCTTTCGTGTAAGATTTGAATTACATGTTTAAGTTATGAAATCCGTCTCTTTTTCTACTTTGCAGGAAAAGGAATTCTACATGTGAAGTCAATTTGGAAGTACATTACCTTCAACCCGATCCGATGTTTCATTTTCCTTCGCCAAGGAGTATCACGTCTCAAAAATAGAGTAATCAGAAGAACAGGAACATCCGATGAATTTCCACACTTAATTGAAGAAAACAACTGAAGAACTTCTTTGAAATGTTTGTCTTAAAACTATTTTGCTATGCCTCACCAAATATCTCGCTTTAGCTAGATGGCTTAAACATTTCGAACTTTCTTTGAAATCTCTCTGGCTGTGAGACTTTAGGATGACATTTCATTGCAACTTGAGGCACTAGAGATTCCCGCAAAGGCTGTGTTCTTCAAAACGCGATGCGTTTTTATTTTTAAGTCTTTAGTTCAAATTGGGATAATAAGATAGTTTATTTTTAGATAATAAGGTAGTTTATTTCTTAGTTAAAAAAAAATAATAATAATAACGTTTTGATTGGTTAAAGAGTAGGATCCCTCTCACCTTAGAGCATATATGACTTTGCCACGCCATATATATTTAAGTAATATAGCAAACTTTCCATCAGTTAGCCGGCCTAATGGTTACTGAGTTAATTGATCTGTTTATATGTTTTATGTAAAGTCCTTAGAAACCTTTATTCGTTTGAGGCATATGAAAACCACAAATGGCGTGGCACGTTAAATTTGGACAAAGTCAGGACTGTACCACGAATATTAAATAGGCACCGCTTTGCTCTTTCATTAAAAACTGTCTCCATTATATTCAACGTCACAACAAGAGTGTGCTTTTTTTTAAAACTGATTTTAAAAGATTCAATTCAGATCAGTGTCTGTCCAGTGCCTCGTTGACTATTCAAATTTAGTGGAGGGTAAACATTTTGTTCATTTAACAACGAGCCAGATTTTTCCCTCATGTCTTTACATCGCCAGCAGTAAAGAAATCTGTTTGGAGATGAATATAAACGCATGCATATATTTACGACTCTCTCTTGTTTCTAGAAAAGAACAGATCCAACTTTGACACACATTGGTAAAATCACGATAATCGTTATGATGATTATTATTTTGTCAAAGCGCGCAGTCAATGTGATGATCAAAAAGATAAGAGAGAATGACTGCTGAAACTAAAAACTCACGAGAGCCAGCGTGTTTTGACATGAGAATAATAGGGAGTAACTTTCCAAAGAAATGATGACGCTGGGAGGGGGGGGGGGGCTTAACAGGATAATGTGGGAAAGTGGGCTTTATCAAGAGATTTGACTATGTCAACTGGCCACTGTAAAGAATTTTTAAAGCCGATCTTTCAAGCGTTAGTCGTTACTCAGAAAGAGTGACTGACGCTTAAAATGTCAGCTTTAGAAACTCTTCACGGAGGCTGATTTGTAGTTTTGACTCAGTTGATCAAACCAATTTGCAACGAAGCGAGAAATCTTTAGGCTTGGATGGTAGCTAACGAATTTTAAAACCTTCAGAGTGCTGATTTTGGAGCCAATAGAATGAGTGCTTACAAGAGAGTTCGGCTTCAACTTCGTTGAAAATGTATAGGCGCTTATAAGATGGAGGCATAACCCTCATAAAGGAAAAAACGAAAACTACATCGTTATAAGTAACAAACTAGAATAAATCTAGGGAGGGAGGAAAGACTGAAATACCGTCGGGCAATCAGATAGGAATCACAAGCACTGAAACCCGTGAGCTGACAAGGCTGCGTTAATTGATTGATTATCTTGAAAAATGGAGGAATGGACGGAAATTTTTCAGATCTGACCCACACTTTGGTTTCTAGAAGACAAAAAATAACAATAATAACAAAAATGAGATAAGGTCAGTCAAAATGGGAGACACCACCAAGAGCAATATATCACATCATTAATCAATTAACGATAATAGATCGCCAAAATACTCCTTTGCTATTGATATCATTTTTTGTTTGTTTGTTTTTGTTGTTTGTTTGTCTGTTTTTTTGGAATTCGAAGCTAACACTGTTTGAGATCGTCGAGAACACTATTCGGAGAAATTAGTAACATTTTTGATTTTTCAAACACGTCTCGATGTGTCTCAGCTCGCACCTTTGTGGGTTGAAAAAATATTTGGAAAAAGAAACTATTTAAATTGATGCTAATCTCGACAGATATGCATGACTACGATCACAGGGATATAAGAGAAAAGGAATCTATGTAATATAAACAACTATTAGCACAAACAAGTGAGATTGGTATGATAGACTTTTTGATTGATATAATTACTGGGCTTTTCCCAGTTGATGGGAAAAGTTTCCTTGAGTTTGGCTGGAATTTTTAAAGAGCAGAACCTATAATTTCGATACAATCCGTTGCGCGAAGTACTCGGTAAGCTTTGGAGATGTGTGATAATGTAAAAAGACCCATGCGTGCGAAAATTTCTCCTAATCCCTTTACCCACCTTTTTTTTTTTCTTTTTTTTTTTTTTTTTAACTCCCTTTTGAAGTCTAACTACCAGCAGGTAAGCTTCACAGGTCTGGTGAAGAAATGTGTACACCGTCTTCCCTGTCCCTAACAATAACCTTGCCGTCTGAGACCAACTCGTATTGCAATATTGCTGCAAGACCATCCACCACTATTAGAAGCAAGTATAAGTAAGAAAGTGACAAGAATAACCTTGTGTAATAAAGGAAGTCATACAATATGAGCTGTATCTGTTGTGCATCAACTACCCCCTCCCCACCTCTGAAAAGCTTCTCCTCTGATTAACTTCCGTCTGGAAGCCTTGGAATTTCATAAGCCTCTCCTCCCTCCGAGTGTTTACAATATCGTTTTTGATTTAAAAGAAAACCAAAAAAAACAAAAACAAGAAGAAAACAAGAAAAACAAGAAAATATACTAACACCTCCATGTTCAATTGACACCAACCTACAAAGTGTAAATGTTACACTAAAATTGACAAGACCACCAGTGGGAATGAAAGGCCAATGAGAAACTTTGCACGTTGGAGGCTTATCATACTTTCCTAAAAAAGATTGCAACAATAGAGCTTGAGTTTCAATGCTATTTTGACGCTTTGGGAATTTAACTCAGCACATAAATACATAATAGCTAAAGGTTTCTAAAGCCGTGGACTACAGGGAAAAAAAAAGAAAAACAGTTAACAGTTCAGTCACTAATTAGTCAACGGCTGACGTGATTCTTATTTCTCCATACTTTTGGGCCTGAGGTAGAAGTTGTTTTGCAGGATCGCATGGGAGGGTATGGGGGATCAGTCGTCGCTGACAGCGTACAAAAGGGAGACTGTAGAAAATTCCCAATGAGAAAAGATAGTAAGAATATTACAGACCTTTGAATGGGAATCAAGTACATACTATCCAACCTCCCAACAAGCAATAAATAAGGACTTGTCTTTCAGTCCCCATCTTTCTGACGTATTTCCTGGCCCACGAGGATCTTTGAAATAGCAATGCATAGAATATTACAATGGGTAAGTTCTTTACATTTTGTCCGCAAAAAGTGGTGACTTTTCAAAACTTGAATGGTCTTATCCGCAGCTGGTTTTACTAAAATAGGCAGAGGACAATGGAAACGGAAACGAATTTTTTTTTGAATCGGGAACAAACGATCAAGAATGGAAAACGAATTATAAAACCTGGGAATTGAAAATACAATCAGAAAAATTTGAAAATGGAAAGATCATTAAAGGCCTTTAAAGTAGTCGATTAATCAAGAGAGGAGACTTTTCCTTGTATCGCCTACTTTCCCTTTCTTCATTAATCACCTCATGAATGACATGAATTTTCAATCTCACACATGTTTAGTAAAATGTACATGTCTTTCGAAGTAGTTGAAAGAAAGAAAATTAACCATTCTTTTTCCCTGCGGAGAATTCTTATATTTTATTTTCCATTCGATTTTGGTAACATTCTTTAATTGTTCCTGAACAGCTTTTGTAGGCAGAATGTCTTTGAGAGAGGATTGAAAATAAATCAAAAGAGACACTCACCACAGAATGATGCATTTATAATTTCAAGTCCCGATGGATATCCCGTTGTTCCACTGATGACAAAAAGAAGCAAGCTAAAAGCGATGGTTCGTCGTAGCTGACCTATCGAAGTTATCATCGTCTTTTTAACCAATACCTGGGAAGTAAAAACGTGGTCTTTTTGATAAGTGTTTGTTACTCTTTAGAAATAGAAAGTCAGCTCTCGGTTCGCGAGGTTGAAAAAAATCCACCTCTTAGAATTAGTTGATGCTTAAGCAAAGGACACAACAATTGAAACGTATCGGGCGCATGGGAAGAGACTCAGTGGGCGATAAAGACAATACAGAGTAACTGAGTCTGATGCCTTTCGTTACTTACTGGTATTTCATTGTCGGAGTCATTACATAACCCAAATGAAAACAACATAACAACATTCGATCATGTCACGCGCGTGATTATCCGAAATGTTTGGCGCATTAAGCCGGCGCAAAAATTTCAATGTCATTGTGAAAAAAAATCGATCCCGTCAACAATGCTCAAAGCTTTGCAGTGAGACCGCGAGGCGCAGCTAATTGTTTCACCTTAGTTCTGAGGCTTTTACGTAATCTCTACGATCGTTAAGGCTATAGACAATGGAAGATTGTGGTTGATTTGTTAACCAGCAAATATTGATCTTGCAAGATTCTGAAAGGCGCCTGTTACGTTAGTTAACAATTGCGCGAGAGATCTTGAAAGATTCCCTGGGGACGTTGTGGCCAGTGCGGGAAGTAAACAGTTTTCAGCTAGTACAGACTATTGTTATGGCACCTTCTGGTACCCTTATAGTCGAGAGGCACATTGTATTGGAAGCTCTTGTCACAAATTACGTAGGGAACTAACACTAGATAGGGCAACGAGTCAATTCTTTGCTACTGGATCTTTAAGCTTTTGAAGCTACAGCTACTTAAGGTTATAGGAAAGGGAGGGATCTTTATAAGAGTGGTAGTATAAGCTTTCCAAGTAATCAAATGATGTGTGTCCTTTCATGTTTTAACCAGCATTTTGGAGAATGATTTTGGAAAATGACGAAGGACATGAGTTCGTCGGTGTAGTTACAGTCAAATGTTACCCTCGTTATATGAAGTCTCCAACTTCATATAACGCGTAACTTCCTTACGAACTGATTAAATTAAAATGTCTTAGTGCGCGCGCGCTAATTGCACGACACGTCAGTCCGGTACTGTCTTCTTAACACTCGTTCTCTACTACCACTATCTTTTCTCAATTGTGAATTTGATAACAGAGAAGCCCAAGTATTGAGAGGGGAACGAGATATGTCACCAAAACTTGACTAACATCATTACCATTTCATTGCCTGACATGATTCGTAACTTACCAAGAGAGATACACCCCCAAACTTGTGTGCAAATTGTCCTGACATTTTAGGAATAGGATACTTTCTTTAGAAGTTGAAATTTTTCGCTAGAAAGTTCCCCTCATTTAAAGCTGCGAGGATCGCTTCTACACTCGTTTCTTTAACCGCAGTGCACATATATAATGTTCATATATTTACAGCCATTATTCACTACTCGGAAAGTTTATTTGGATGCAACATAATGACCAGCTCCCAGTCCGCTTGCTAGCCCAGTTGATAGAGCGCTGCACCGGTGTCGCAGAGGTCATGGGTTCAAATCTCGTAGGGGCCTGAATTTTTCTCACTTGTGTTTGTTGACTTTCCTCCCAGTCGTCCTTAACGCCTATCATAATAGAGAGGTGTGTCGTTCAAGTACCATTTGTCAACGCTCGAAACCAAACTATTTTTAATCATTGCGACGAAAACCTGACGAGGGAGTTATCTTTTCACCAATCAATGCTGACATAGTATAAAAAAAGAAGTAAAGCTTATGTTTCTAATCTGTAAAAAGTACTCTCCATAACATGTTCATTGCTGCTAAAAATTTGACTTAAGTATTCTAAAGTCGAGAGTACTTGAAACCGTACCAAATCATTGATGAATGAAAATACCTTATCAAAAATTAGTTCATGGAAATGCTTTCAACCCAAATTTTTTCCAGGCGCAAAAGTTATTGAGACTCAACAAAAGCATCTATACAATTTAAGTTGCCTTTTGTTTCTAAACCTGACCTCATGTTAAGATATCGATGAAATCATCACTAATGAAAGGCAGAGGGCGTAACCATTGTAATTTGGCCATATATGTTGTTGTTATTTGACAGCTCAACTCCGCAATTTATTTCAGCTGACATACTGACTTTTTTCTCCATTGTTGAAACAAAAGCACCTTGTCTGGATTCAACTCTCTCTCAACAGCTGTCCAGCTGATTGTCTCCTCGCCACCTGCGTCGTCAGTCTCGTGCTGGTAGTCCTGGCCATACTGGGGAATGGCCTCGTGCTGATAGTTACCCTAAAGTTTTCTGCTCCCCGCACTCTCTCTCTAACACTGATTTTCTCGTTGGCTCTCATCAACATTTTGGTCGGTTTAGTTGTCCAACTAGCTTTGGTGGTTTACATTGCGGGAAAAATCAACCTGATTTTCTACTGCAGCGCTCTCGTTACTTATAATACACATAAATATTTTATTTAGGATTGTTGCTGATAACATTAAGCCTGATTGCCTGGGTTCTTTGCTATTGTCTGATCCCCTCAAGTACATTACTTGTATAAAAAAAGCTCAGCTTAAAGTAATCGTCGCTATCGTCTGGGCTGTGCGGCTCATTTTTATGATAAATGTAGAGTATCGTAGGTATAAAACGTTTTTTCTTCTTTTCGCCAGTTGGTTCTGGTGTCTGGATTCAGCCTTGTGCTAAACATCGCATCGTATTTCAAGATATTTAAGATAATAGGGCGTCACGAACGACAATTCACGTGCAAAATTAAGTCAACGTGGAGATTCACACGCGTGACAATGAAAGCTGTTTTACGCAACAGCAGCAAACGCTGAAACACGCGAGACGCGTACGGCACGAGCTGTGGCGTATAGCACGAGTGTGATCATGATTTTTAATTTGTTACTCATGGCAACCTCCCTGACTGACATGTTGCTTGAAAAAGATGAATTGTTTGATCAACATTACATCCTCTCGCCGAGACTGTGACATTCCTTAATTCATTCCTAAACCCATTTCTTTACGGCTGATGATGTAAAGACATCGGGAAAAATCTGCCTCGTTGTAAAAGGAGTAAGATATTTACCCTTCACTAGGTTTATCAGTCAACGAAGCAGTGGACAGAAAAGGTTCACCAGAGACATATCCTTGAAGAGAGAGGAAGAACGTGTTTTCATCTGTAAACTTAAAATGCTGCCTCCCGCGCGGCGGATCAAACTGGACAATCGTGACTGTTTGCAGCTACCAACAAATTAAGTCACGTCACAAGCATAAAAATAATCGAAAAAGTGATTTTTGTAAAAGTAATCAACATTGACCGAATGATAAGAGAACGGAACAAACCTGTGTTTATTCCATTTGAGATAACAATATCCCTGTTACAACCAGGACTTTGTCCAAAAAAAAATACGATTATTAACTGTCGCATGGAAATTTAGTATCGGTCTAGAAATGTAAATTAGATCGCCTTTTACGAGGGAAGAACTCTTCAACTCGTTGAAAATAATCAGGTATCAGTAATTGCACTGAGACATCGTGGAATCGCGATAAATAGTGAGCGCTAAACTTCATTGGGGTTATTCACATTATTCACATTCTCAGAGAAAAACGCATATTCTCTTTTCGTTTCCAATTGGAACACGCCACTGAGTCCTAAGTGAGCTAGGTTAAGCATCAGAGCAGATCACCGAAAGGCACTGAGCATTTCGCTTTTACATGGTGTCAATAGGGTGATGGATTTTACGGTTAACGTTAAAATGTCGGCCATTTTACGGCTAACAAAGAAAAACTTTTTACGGTTAACTTCTTTGTGACTATCAGCAAAATTTTTTGGCCGTTTAACTGCAAATGGTGAAAACTATCGAGGCTCCCTTACATTACCGGCAATAATAGGCAAAATACCACAAACCAAACGATTTTTTTTTTGTTTGTTTTTTTTTTTTTTGATAGCCGGTTTTAAATATCAGGCTGTTTCACAAATAAGCTGTTTTCCTCGCCACAAAAACGTAATCTATGGATTTACTCAAAGTTACTAAAGTCATCTTTAAAAATTATTCTTAGATTTTAAAGCTTGTTTTACAGTATTTTTGGTTGAAAGACGACTCTTTGCATGTCTTCTCATGCTTATTTTTTTCCCTCATGCTTCACTTGAGTCTTGACTCCTGCTTGTCCTGTTCGTCTCTTACCATAACTTTACCATAGTCTCAAAACAGAGAAACATGGTATTCTCTTCATTGAAACGTTGAACTTTCAGCTTACAGGTTCGATTCTAATTGATTAAAGAATAAAGTGAAAGTAGAGTGACTACATGCATTGATTTAAGGCCCTCTCCCCTCTCTTGTTTCTAGGAAAGAACTGTAAAAACTATTCACAGCTTGATAAAAATCGTCATAATGATAATGAGCAACACCATCATCAAGCCTATATTGAAACGAGCCAACAAAGATGACAATATGCTCGACTGGAAATCATTTTCATGGAGGATGGGGAAGGGGGGGGGGGGGGGAGTTTGTAAAGACACTAGGGTGCTGCGTCGATGCGGTGGTAACAAGAAAATTTGGTTTCATGAAGTGAGTTGAAAATGTAAACTGGCCCTTTTATCAATATTTTTTCAAAGCTGACGTCTTAATTGTTAGCCCTGGGTCAGAACGAAGGGCTAACTCTTTAGAAACTCTTTGCAGTGGCTGATTTACATTTTTCACTAAGTCAATAAAACCAAAATATTGGGAAATCTTTAGGCTTGGATGGTGGCTAACGAATTTTATATCCTTGAAAAAGTTAATTTTGAGCCAATAGGACGAGTGCTTAAGAGAGAATTCGGCCTCAATTTCATTGAAAAAATGCAGGTAAATTCGCTTGTGAGGAAGATGCATAAAAATCCTATAGAAAAGGACAAAAACTACTCTGTTATGATTGACAAGCAAGAACAAGTCTAATGAGAGAGGAAAGACTAAAATGCAGCCGGGGCTATCAGATAAGAATCACAAGCACTGAAACTCGCGGGCTGACAGGGCTGCGCTAATTGATCCATTACCTTCAACCCTGGATGAATGGACGGCACACTCCCAGATCCAACCCACACTTTGGTTTCTGGAAGACAAAAAAAATAGTAATAATAACAAAGATATAAACAACGGTTATTCAAAATAGGGAATACCACGCACTAAGGGCAATATTTAGGATTGATAATTATTCAACGAGGATAGATTGCCTAATTTTTCATTGCCATTTTTTGTTTGTTTTTCATTCGAAGCTGCCTGTTAGAGATGGTCAAGAAAGCAATTTAGAAAGATCCATGTTCTTAATTCTAAAACACGTCTTGATGTATTTCACACCGTCGGTTGAAAAACTGTTTGGAAAAGAAACTGTTTGAATTTATACCAACATCGGGAGATATGTAGGACTATAATCACAGGGATAAATATAAGAAAAACAGGATCCAAGGGAAAATGTGAGGTTGACATTTACTGACTTGTTTAATCAGAAGTATACTGGGCTTTTTCAGTTGATGTGATTCGCTTCCTTGAGTTTTAGCTGGAATTTTATGGAGCAGAACCCATATTTCTGACATAATCTACAGAGCAGAATATTAGATCCACTTTAATGGTAAATGTTTGAAAAATTTAATGTGAAAAAAATGTCTCTTAATCCACTCTTTTTTTCCCTTCTTTCATTTCTTTTGTTTTTCTTTTCACTTCATTTTTTCTTCCTCCCTTTCTTTCTTTCATTTCGTCTATTCTCTCTTTCATTCCTCTTTTATTTCTTCTTCTTAACTTTCTAGTTTTTAGATAACTTACCACCAGCAGGTAAGCGGCATAAGGATGGGTTTCTATTTTATATATTGTCGTCCCAGCCCCTAGAAATAACCTTGCAGTCTGAGACCACTCTGTATTGCATGGATGCTTCAATAATATCTACCGCTATTCGAAGCAAGCACAAGTTAGAACGCGGCACAGATCTTCATGTAAGGAAGGAGAAATATCAAAGGCAGCTGGAAAGGGAAGATTTCAGTCGAACCAGTCGATTCCAGTCGGTTGAGACAGCAATCGTTGAACACGGAAAATAACAAGTTATTTGCGATTAGAGTTGACAACTTTAATAAGCATTGCAGGATACAAAATCATTTTAGTGTACCCTGGTGATATACGCTGACTTGAAATCTCATTTTCAGAGGCCTCCAATTCCGAAGTTTCGGAGAACCTCTTATTTGCAATCGCGCTCAGCGTTCTCTCGTAACCTCAATTCTCAAATCCTGGATATTTTATAATATATACCCTTGGTCAAATTGATAAAAAAAGGGGTTAAAGTTTTGGCTTGGTCTTTGAACAAAGCAGGATTTTAATTATTTTGGTTTCGAGTGTGGGAAAATCTGATTCCCAAAATCTGATTGTAAAACCTTGGAGCGTTGGATTTCGTCGTCCGATGCGAAAAAAACTCAGTGGTGGATTGGACCTCACACCAGGTTTAAACGAGACATTGATATACGTATTGCAATTTGTCTTGCGTGCTACAAGGATTTGCAATTCCGGAAGCCTCGCCTATGTATTCATATCTCCTAATCAAGGAAGACGCTATCCGCAGTTTTTAATCAGTTCTGTGATCGTTTATAATTCATTCACCCTGCCACTCAGCTTAAACTTATTAGGTGTAAATGTTACATTAACACTAAAAGGAATTCCAACCGGAATGAAAGGCCCAGAAGAAACTTTAAACGTTGGAGGCTTATCGTACTTTCCTGAAACGAATAAAACAATGGAGCATCACCTTGGGCTACAGAAAAATAAAATTAGTTTCCAATTGAGTCTTTCACTAGTAAACGGTTGATGCCATTCATCAGTCCCTGTATTCCTAACTTACTTTTTTTTGCGACAAATGAATGCTTTTATCCTCAGCTGGTTTTTAATAAAACCGCCGGTGGGCAGTGGAGAGGAAAATAAATAATAAAAAATTAAACAAATAATGGAGATGGAGTAATGGAACCCGGAAAACAGGTAATTCACCTTTTCACGTAGTGTCACGTGACTTTGGATGTAAACAAATCACGAAAATTTGGACATTCAGTCAACCACCCACTACCCGTGTACGAACTTCGGCTTCGGCATTCTGTTGTTAATAATTTCCACTGTCGTGAAACGTTGCTATGCTCAAAGTTGACTCCTTTTTTGTATCATCTGTTTGATTATTCATAAAGCGAGTCCATATTTCGCTACCGCCTAAGTATAAATGCGAAGAATGTGGCAGGAATGTTCCAGCACGGGATAATCAAACTAGTTCTGCGTGCGTCAAGTGATGCATCTGATCAGGTATTTTCAAGAAGATTAGAGCGTAAATTGTCTAATAAAACCACTTTTGGTAGGAAATTTGCCCACGAATCGCTGTAGAACGTGAGCAAGCCTTCATCCCCCGCAGAATTTCGTATTGTATCGTATTGTGTAGCAATTTTTGTAACCGCAAGTAATAACGCAATTGAGAAATTCTGCGAAACCAAATTTAACGTTCAATGACAATAATAGCTGAGAATAGCAGAACACAAAAGTAGAACCGATTTCAACACTATGAATGTGGTGGAACATAAAACAGAGGATTTCAGCGAGCAGATATTCGAAGACTTTCTTTCATTTCGTCTATTCTCTCTTTCATTCCTCTTTTATTTCTTCTTCTTAACTTTCTAGTTTGTAGATAACTTACCACCAGCAGGTAAGCGGCATAAGGATGGGTTTGTATTTCATATATTGTCGTCCCAGCCCCTAGAGATAACCACGTTTGTGGAAATCGCTCCACAGTCGAATAATTGGTTCTGCGAATGGGTCCATATTTCTGAAAATACGACGCCACCTATTAAGACAAGTCAATGATTCATGATATACCAATTACCGATCCATCTTTCTTAAAGTGAACAATTTTAACTCGTAGCCGCCGTTTGGATTGTAGGAAATTTTTTATCATTTTATTTACAACTCCACCGAGTCAGGCAGGAACTCACCGCTTATAAATCATTTGAAGATTAATAAAAGCTAAGTTTTTTCGTTTGTCTCAAGATGTAGTCACGTGTGAGGTAGAGCGCGACGTTTTTACTGCATACTGCTAGTGTTCAGGCGATGAGGTCGACTGGTCATGCGTTATCTTATAAAGCATGATGCTCTGCTGTGATTAGTTGTTTTTCAACAACTCTGATTGGTTCATTTTGATCCTTCCTTGCTACCTCGGCGGTCCGTTGTCGCACGGCTCTCCTGTTGTTGTGTTTTTTGATCGTGGGCATCCACGCCTTTGGAATTTCTATTCCACTATCCCTATTGATATTGTTAGGGTGAAGTCCTATATGAATTACCTCTTTGACCCTGCGCTTGTAGTAATAAGGGTCAAGATCAATAAACGTTACTTCGTTCCAGAGTAACTTGTGTCCGGTGTTGTTGGCATGCTCTGAAACGGCAAAGGTCTCGGTACGGGTGAGTCGGATATCTCGATCGTGCGCCTTAATTCTGTCTTGCATAGGTCTTCCAGTCTCTCCGATGTACACCTTGCCATATTCACAGGGAATCCTGTAAACTACACCATCTTGTTAAGCCGGGTCGACAGCGTCTTTTGGCCGTGCTAACTGAAATCTTAGCGAAGTCTCCGACTTGAAAACAGCGCGTACGCCTTGTCGTTGTAAGCAACGGCGAAGCTGTTCGAACAGACCTTTGACATTATTAAAGGTAAAACTGCAGTAGCTTTGAACTCGTTGGCGGGTTCGGCATTGTTGTTTGGCTTTCCGGTCTTGGTAAGTTTCTGCAAGAAAGAAATAGAATAACCATTAGAGACCAGAACAGATGACAGATTTTTTCTTTTTTTTTTCTCCTCGGAGATGATAGAGGGTTTTGTTACAAGGCGTTTGGCTATTCGACGGTGGTTGTGTGGTTGTGTGGAATCTTTTGTGAAACCTTTTTCATATATGCCTTCTCTCTTTTTGTCCAACTGCTCCAAGAAAGTGGAAAACGCGAAGGAATCGCCGTTTGCGTTTCTTACACAAGATTGGGATATGGGGAATCTTCTTTTCAATTGCCATGAGCGCCGCTCTTTGTCGTAGCCAGTCTGCTAGTATATTTTTAAATAGTAACTTACCACAGAATGTCACATTAATGATTCAAGTCCTGAGCGATATCCCCATGTTCCAATGTATGTCCCGGTTGTCGTGTCAGAATCATAATTGTCTTCCAAAGCGACAGCTGTGCAGAAAAACACTGTAAATTAAGGAATTTATTGTGAGCTTAAAGTGGTCTTCTAATGAGCATTTGATAGCCTCTTTGAGATACTGCACATCTTGCAAAAAAAGTCTGTAAAAGTATGCTTGTGGCTTAAGGGCTTAAAAGTAGGTTTTCTGCATGATTCGTGCCGAAATTCAAATTTATACCAACCATCATAGTTACAGATGACGAAAATAAGGGGAAAATACGTTTAAGATCCTCATTTTTCAGCCAAAACCTCAGTCCTTCTCAGGGGGGAATTATGAACATTTATAGAACAACTAACACACTACGAGAGCCACCCCTGATTGGAGAAAAATCTTTCGTGTTTATTACACCGGTGAATCCATAGAGAAAAGAAACATTTTCATTCTTGATGAAAGCAGTCGAACGCATTTTCCACCTGTTTATCGACGTAGTAACCAACGCGGCAAGTTGAGAGAATACAAGAAATCACGGTTTGTTTCTCTTATTTTCCCAACATCTCGCCGGCACGCTGATAGAAAGCGCGGTCTATTGTTGCATCGACGAGAGAGAGCGTAACTATCAATTAAGAAAATGCAAACTTTGAGCTGATTAATTATTACTTTGAATACTTATACCATCGTTACGATTCAGTGGATTCTTGAAATTATCATCCCAAGATTCTAAAAGGCGCCGGTTACGCTAGTTAGCACTTGAACGGAAGCTACACTGTAAAATGAAGAGAGTCAAATTGACCCCAAAAACCAAATTGGCTCAATGTCTTGAGGGCCAACTTGGCCCCTCGAGGTTCGTTTTGGACTATTTGAGCCAAAACGGGTCGGAGAGATACCATTTCGACCTCTCCAAAATCTGAATTGGCCCAAACGAATTCTACCTTGGAAGTTTTTCTAAGTTTTGCCCTTTCAAGGGGCCAAGTAGGATTTACCAATTTGGCCCCAACAAGGTACAATTCTTGAAATGACTGATATTCAACCCAAAACTGTCAACAATTTTGGTCACATGGAAGTCCCATCACGGCTTGAACGACACAATGACGTAGGGATTCGGGAATGTTATAAGGGCCACGTACCGGTAGAAGTAGATCTTTCACTCGGTCGAAACCGGCATTATTTTTTCAAGCCTTGAAAGGGAGACAAGTTACAAGCACAATATTTAAGGTAGCAATACGAGGGCATGTAGACCCACATCGACCGGAAGATGCTCAATGCTGCTGTAAGGCTCTTTGTTTTTCATATACACAAATCAAACAAGATCTATATCCTTGAGCATGAACTGGACCATTTGTTGCCTTTGTCTTATTTTGATAATTTTTTGTACTTTAAATCATTCTTAATCATAAACTGCCTTACATTGTCACATTTGCTAAGTCTTTGAAAAGGGAAGCTTTACCCACAAGTGTTTCTTGGGTGTAATTTCTCACAATGCTTGAACTCTTAAGAAGTATACTGATTTAGGGAAGAGATCTATTTTAGAAAATGGCTAAATTAATGTGAAATATGTATGAATGTTATATCCTTTCATATGATGTTTCAAAGTTTGTCTGTTTTATACCACAATTAAGATTCTTAACAACTGTAAGTTCATGCAATGTAAAAGTTTTTTTTACATAAACAATATCTTTGAATCTAATAAATGAGCATTTGAAAGTTAAAGTATGTGGTGTATTTTCATTATTTGACTGTAAGGGGTGAAATCAGCATGGAAAGGAAGGAGCCCTCTACTTCTGAAGTGGCCTCACATTGGAGCTGAATTGACTATTTTTAAAGGGGTCATTTGTGAGAGGGCTGAAATTTTGGGGGCCGTTTTGGCAGCGTTCATCGCAATCAATTTCTTGAACTTTAGACGCTCTTTTATAATAAGGATGTAGTGCCTTGGTATGTCTGCATCTTGGGCGATGGCAAGGAGATCTTGGCCATCGCAACCGTCCTTTTCTGCAAGATAAGATACGAACAAAGATCAATGGAGCGGTCAAGTTTGTGTATGTAAAGTTGCAGTAAAATGCGTTGTTAAGAAATTTCTTTTGCTTACCTTTCCTTTCTTAAGTCTCATTCCATGCGACTGTAGCCAAGAAACAACCTCTTCAGTGATGAATTCACTGCTATAATTCATTATTGTGTCCGACGCACCTGGTCTAGGTTCGACTAATGCGATCACAGGCAGCCCACGCTCACGTCTCGAGAAAAAGCCAACGATTAATTCGTTGTGTGACTCGGTGTTCAGTTATGAGAGGAACCGTTGAAAATCTTAACACGTTATAAGGAATAGTGTGGGGAACGAAATATGGTCGAGAAAAGAAAATTATTTTTATATTCTTTTTTTTTTTTTTCAAAAATTGCACCTCGCTCGGGCCAAATTGGTCAATCCTACTTGGCTCTTGGAAGGGACAAATTGAGAAAAAGTTCCAAAGTAGAATTCATAGGGGCCAATTCAGATTTTGGAGGGGTCGAAATGATACCTGTCCCACTCGTTTTGGCTCAAAAAGTCCAAAACGAACCTTGATGGGCCAAATTGGCCCTCGAGAAATTGGGGCCAATTTGGCTTTTGGGGTCAATTTGGCTCTTTTCATTTTACAGTGAACTGCTATATATACTATTACCCTTAGCATCTGACCGCTAATTCCTTTCACAATTCTACGTGGTCGTCTCACTCGCTCGCTCAGCTAACGCTTGAATTCTTCGCTCAAAATCCACGGATTCTGCTTCACATGCCACCAGGAGTTGTCCTACAAACAGTGTGTCCCACTGGGGGTGCCAAATTGTCACCCGTGCCACATAAAACCACATTTAAGACTAATAAAACAAAAAGCTACGGTGGCTGATAAGAACAAACAGAGTCACAAAACCTACAACACAAATACAAACTTAAAACAGAATCACCAAATCCGAAACACTATCACAAAACTCTACAACACAAACACAAACTTGAAACAGAATCACAAAATCCGCAAGTTTGTGTTGTGTTGTAGAGTTTTGCGTTAGTGTTGCGGATTTTTTGATTCCATTTAAAGGTTATGTTTGTGTTGTAGAGTTGTGTGTTAGTGTTGCGGATTATGTGAATCTGTTTCAAGTTTGCGTTGTAGGTTTTTTGACCATGTTTTGTTCTTACCGGCCACCGTAAAAAGCATTTCAAGATGTGTATTTCTTTTTTTTGAACGAAACTCATACATCGATTTTACCACTGTCCCGGATGTAAGTGACCTACGTCATACGTCACGCATTTCCGTTACGATTATTTCCGGTTACGTTTATCACTTGTTTCCACTTGTTTACACCCTAACAGTAGCACTGATGCAATCGTCGATGTAACGGCCGTAGAGTTTAGGTTTGGGGCCGTGATATTGACTGAAAAATTGGTGTTCGATAAAACCATCGAGAAGATTGGCGTAGCTGAGTCCCATTTAAGTACCCATGGCGACGCCATTTGTTTGGTTGCAGTAGTTGCCACCGAATGAAAAGCAATTGAGTGTAAGTGTCAGTTCGGCTAGACGGAGTAGGGTTTTGAGCTAGGTTCCTCAACAGTGCTTGACAGCATGAAGAGATGTAATATCCACGGTGAATTAAAAAATTGTTGTGGGTGTTGTCTATCCTTAATGTAAGATGGTGAAGTTTTGACGAGAGGTGCCATTAATTTGTCTAAATAACTGGAAATTAGTTCGGTGGGACAACTGCAGGCAAAAACAATGGGTCGACCTGGGTTGTTCGGTTGGGTTGGATTTTAGGTAAAATGTACATATACGGAGTGATGATGGTGAGATGCGTTTGCAGTGGCCGGCAATTCTTGTTTAGCTATAAGATCGAGAAACGTATTTTTGGCAATGTTTCAGTTGATGAAAGTGAGATCTTTGTCAACTTTTGCATGAAAGAAAATTTTAGAAAGTTGCCGCAAAGCTTCCTTTTGCTAGAGGTCGGCCCTCCAACCAAGACTGCACCACCTTTGTCGGCCGCTTTAATAATTGTCTTTGCGTTTTTTTTCTTTTTTTCCTTTTTTTTTTTAGACTTTTTAGTGCCGACCACTCTTCCGAAGAAAAGTTGGAAAATTTGGTGTTACGATTGGATTTAAGTTTTTTGATATTGTGCCGGCACTTTTTGATGAAATAATCTAAAGATGCGAACTGGCCCTCTGGGGGAGTCCATTTGGACTTCCGAATTGAATTGTTGCGAAAGTATCTTTGTTCGAGGTGTTAGAGTCATCCTTTTAGTCGAGAAAAAAGGTTTTCAACCGAACGCAGCGAAGGAATTTTTCAACGTCAGTTTTATCGGAAATTGGAACAAACTTTAAGCCCTTACTGAGAACTGATTTTTCTGAATTGGAAAGTGATAAACTTTCTGGGATGGTAGCTACAGTTTTTAGGATTTCAGGCGATGAGTTCGCGCTAGTAATTTGAGGACAGATAAGTTGGTCGAGTTTTTGGGCCTTTATTTGGTGCAAATGGTTAAAAAGTTTAAAATTGGCATCCTGAATTTTCGTGTGAATAGATTGTACTTAAACAGCTGGACAGATTTTGGAAAGTTCAGAGCGGCAATGAATAATTTGTTCGTTGAGTTCGTTACGTTTTTTTGGTTACGGCCAACAGTTGACTTCCCTCCGTTGTGATTAAAAGAATATTTTTTTACGGTTAACTTTTTTACGACTATGGCCAAAATGTTTTGGCCGTTTAACAGGAAACGGTGAAAACTATATTGAGGCACCCCCTTACATTGCCGGGAATGAGGGCATAATACCACAAACCAGATGATATTTATTGCCGTGAAATGTTCATTTTTTGCTTTGAAACTCAGAGCGTGGTAAACCCTGAGAGTATTTATTTACTGAGCAGAAAACAAAAACAAAAACAAAAACAAAAACAAAAACAAAAACAAAAACAAAAACAAAAACAAAAACAAAAACAAAAACAAAAACAAAAACAAAAACAAAAACAAAAACAAAAACAAAAACAAAAACAAAAACAAAAACAAAAACAAAAACAAAAACAAAAACAAAAACAAAAACAAAAACAAAAACAAAAAAAAAAAAACAAAACCAAAAAAAAAAAAACAAAAAAAAAAACAAAAAAAACAAAAAACCAAAAACAAAACAAAAAACAAAACAAAAACAAAAAAAAAAACAAAACAAAAACAAAAAAACAAAAACAAAAACAAAACACAAAACAAAAACAAAAACAAAAACAAAAACAAAAAAACAAAAACAAAAACAAAAACAAAAACAAAAACAAAAACAAAAACAAAAACAAAAACAAAAACAAAAACAAAAACAAAAACAAAAACAAAAACAAAAAAACAGCCTAGTGTTAAATAACTAAAACCATAGACACCAACAATAAGCAGTTTTTGGTTATGAGTTTTGCTCAATGGCCTGGTCTTGAATTCGCTATGTGACTCACCAGAACAGATTACACACAGATCAGTCCTCTCTCATTTTTACTAAAATCTGTGTTTAAACTGAAGACTTTCAGGGAAGCGCTGTGTGTAGGAAACAGTTCAAAGGCTCTCACCCACTTCACTAGCTCCCTTGCACTATCTTTCTTATTTAAATCTAAGTAATTTTTGTTACACTTTACATTTTTTCCCGCGAACTGATCCGCCCTCTTACTGTTCCCCGTTTTCTATGTCAGTTTTAAATATCAGGCTGTTTGACAAATAAGTTGATTCCCTCGCCACAAAAACGTAATCTTGGCACTTACCCAAAGTTACCAAAGCTATCTTTAATGATTATTGATAGATTTTAAAATATTTTTTTGCAGATTCATTTTCGCAAGACTACTCTTTGCATGTCCTGTTCGTCTATCACGACGAGCTTTGTGTGCACATTGAATATGCAGCCAGCTAATTTGCATAAGTAATTTAAGTTAAGGTTCGACGCCTCTTGGTGGCATGAGGTGTTCACTAAACATTCCAGGACATCCGATAATCGCTTCAAAAAAGTTAATAATGCTCCCCGTGAATGAAATGGAAAAAAAAAAAACGCAATTTCCGATGATTACATTTCTAATCATTTTAAAGAAATAACTCCACTTTGTTCGCTTATTTTCCAGAAACAAGAGTCCAGAGAAATGTCTCACACAAACTTAACTGGTGTCATTCGAAAAAACTTAGGGGGCGGTACGCTAAGCTTATTTTTCTCTGTAGTGACAATATGTCCTAAACAAGACAACAGTAGATCGTTAACACAAGGTCCACAAATATTCCTGACCAAATGTTGCAGAAACACAACAGGAACAATTTAAAAGACGTAAAACGAAGAAACTCAAAACTATCGCTCTGACGAAGGGCTAACGCTCGAAACGTCAGCTTTTTTACCCTTTACGGTGGCTAATTTACGTTTTCAACCCAGTTGTTAACACTAAATTACCTGCTATACTCTCCCACCGACGCAGCACCACAGTTTCTTTAGAAACTTACCCCTTTATTCAAACTCAAAACTAGCCTAAAAAGCGGCACCGGTAAAGCTGATTTCACCTTCATGATCGAAGACCTTAGCTCATATAAGGTTAACTCCGACAAACCCTTCTTTATACAGGTCATGGTTTTGAACTTTTGAAGTCCAGTAACCGTGTTGATTAGATAATCCAGAGAATATACATCGCTTTCAACTGATGGTCTCCCCGTTCGGTCTACAAGCTTCGACGCAATGCAACTATTCTTATAATAACCTTTCATGTGCAAAGGTTTCAATTTGGAACGGCATATTTAAAATTTCCGAAGACGCCACTCTCGTCAAAATTGACTATAACAGGGGAGAAGCTGGTCTAAAACATCGTTATTGCATAAAAGTAAAGATGGCAAGTTTTGAGCTCGGTGAAGAATAAAGAAAGATGTTTTTTCGTCCTGTCACGAGCGGGGGACAAAGAAAAATTCGGAGTCCCCATGAGGAATCAAACCTCAGACCTTCGGATTTGCGCTCCGATGCTCTACCACTGAGTCATAAAGACTCTTCGGTGAGCGGGGTCTATTACGAAGTTCTAATGACACGCGTCCTGCATACTACTAGGATCAGCAATGTCGATAGCCTAGCATAATCAGCTTTCGGCCTGATATCACATTAACTTTTCGTAATAAGTTACGTAATGAGTTACGTAATAAGTTACATATAAGTACTTTTTGGGGTCGAGATTGGATCCCGTAACTATAGAAAGCTCAGCCGATCGATCGAAGACTTCGGCCTCCCTGATAAGCCTTATCACTTGGCGGGATCTGAGATCGCGCCAAGTGATTCCAATGCAAGATTTATTGTGTTTTCGTAATTGAAATTCGAGCATAGATGATGTATTAATTATTAAGAGAACCTTTAACTTATAATCAACAGGTTTAAGTAACCGCATAGACACCTACCTACTGCAAACGTTTATGTAATTCTCTACACTGATGATAGAAATATAGCGCCTCCGTAGAATGCATGCTGCGGATTTTTTTCGGGGCCAAAGCTCCTTATGCCTTGATCACAACCTCACCACAGAGAAACATGATATTCTCTTAATTGAAAAATTAAGCTTTCGCCTTATCAATTCGATTCTAATTGATTGGAGAATAAAATGCAAGTAGAATGAGTACATGCACTGATTTAAGGCCCTCCCTTGTTTCTAGGAAAGAACAGATCAAACTATGCCACCACAGTTTCTTTAGAAACCTACCCCCTTTATTCATCTGCGATGCTCCGTCGATGCATGGCCATGTTGGGCTAACTGGAAAATTATCAACTGAATTGATATGCAACCATAGAGGGTTTTCAAAGCTGACGTCTCAACCATTAGCCCCGGGTCAGAATGAAGGGCTAACTTTCTAGGAACTTTTTTACTCAGTTGATAAAACCAAAAGATCCGGAAATCTTAGGCCTGGATGGTGGCTACGAATTTTATATCCTTGAAAAAGCTGATTTTTAGCCAATAAGACGAGTGCTTACAAGAGCGAGTGCCATTGCTTTCACGAAGGGCTAACGCTCGAAACTTCAGCTTTTTTACCCTTTACGGTGGCTAATTTACGTTTTCAACCCAGTTGTTAACACTAAATTACCTGCTATACTCTCCCACCGACGCAGCACCACAGTTTCTTTAGAAACTTACCCCTTTATTCATTTGCTTACAAGAGAGTTCGGCTTCAGTTTCGTTGAAAAATGTAGGTACATGCGCCTGTGAGAAAGATATGTAAAAATCATATAGGAAAGAACGAAAACTACACCGTTATGATTGACAAGCAAAAACAAATCTTGGGAGAGATACTGAAATACTGAAATGCAGTCGGAGCTATCAGATAGGAATCACAAGCACTGAAACCGTTGAGCTGAGCGTTACGACCGATCCTGTTTACGCAACGTTTTTAGGACAACTCGGCATCTAATCTTTATTCAGTTGCTGTGAACACTTAAAATCCTCAACGTAGAAGATTAACGAACGCAGTTTGAACGGTCAAAAGCAGATCTTGGTCAGTTTTAAGAATCATGCAAATGATCTTTGACACAAGTGCAATTGAGCAAACACATGGATTTGCGTTGTTTTTAAGAAGTTGATGAATGGAAGCTAGAGATATACCCGCGGGTTTGAGGCAATCCGTGACCTCATTGGTGTATAAGCTATGCACTGATGTGCTTTTTCAGCCCGATTAGCGCCTGCATTTTGAGAATTCTTTTGTACAAAGTAGTGAATTTTTGATATGCAAATTAAGGTCGAAGAGAAGGGTCTCCTCTGATCACGCTGATATGAAAAATATTTCAACTGAAGTTTCCATATTTTGTCTGTGAACTAACTGAATACATCTTGTAACTTATAGCAAGATAGAATTCCGTAAGCTTCGTTGTTGCAGTCGCTGCGCGGTGGAAAAAACAGTCTCGATCGCTGTTCACAGGGGTGGTCTGGCCAAAAATCATTTTTGGCTTGTGGCGACGCAAAAAAAGAGAATTGGAGAATAACTTAACTACTTTTGAAACATGTGTCTTCAACCCTTTTCGTGGGCAAAATATAAAAGAAAAATTTTTTTCCGACGGGAAGTCGAGAGGACCGCTCTTAGCGAAATCGGCACTGAAACACGCCTTTAAGTGTTTCACACCGTCGGTTTCTTTCTCATCACGTTCTATTTTGGAGACAGCTTACCACCAGCAGGTAAGCTGCACAATTATGGGTGCCTATCGCATAAATTGTCCTCCTAGCCCCTAGCAACAACTTTGCCGTCTGAGACTTCGTAATGCATGGATGCTTCAAGAACATCTACCGCTATTAGAAGCAAGCACAGGTTAGAACGCGGTACAGATCCTAGTGTGATGAAGGAGTAATATCTGCTATGCATCTAGGGGAGTTGGAAAGGGAAGATTTCAGTCGAAACCGCCAAGTTGAGACAGCAATCGTCAAAAAGTGTAGCAAATACAGAAAATAGAAAATTATATGCGATTAGGGTTAACAACTTTAAGCATTGCAGGATACATAATTGACAATCATTTTGGTATACCTCGAAGTTATACGCTAACTTGAAATCTCATTTCCTGAGGCCTTTAGTTTATAAGTTTTAGAGAACCTCTTACATGCAATCGCACTGAGCGTTCGCTCGTAAACTCGATTCTCAAATCCTGGATATTTTATAACATACACCCTTGGTCTAAAAGTTTGATTTGGTCTTTGAACAAAGCAGAATGTATATCATTTTGATCTCGCGTATGGGAAGATCTGATTCCCCGATTGGAATAAACCTTGGAGCGTTGGATTCCGTCGTCCAATGCACAGTGGATGCCCGATTTTTTGAGTCTCCATGGGAAATGAAAATCAGTTGGATCTGCTAGCCGATTTGGACCATGGGTCAGAATCTAGGGGGGTCCAAATCCGCTGGGACGCCGGAACATTCCTACTACATTCTTCACATCTGCTTTAGCGCTAGCAAAATATCAACTCGCTTGATAAATAATTAAACATATAATACAAAAAAGAAGTCAATTTTGAGCATAGAAACTTTTCATGACAGTGGAAATTATGAACAACAAAATGCGGAAGCTGAAGGTTCGCACACGGGTAGTGGGTGGTTGACTCGATGTCCGAACTTTCGGACATTGAGAAAGTAGTAAGCCAGTTGTTAAAAATAAATTCGACGAGGGATTCTCGATTTTAAATTTTTCGTGCCATTTCTGGTAACATTTTGTAATTTTTCTTAAACATAGTAACTTACCACAGAATCACCCAATAATGATTTCAAGGCCCAAGCGATATCCCCATGTTTCACTGATAACAAAAACTAACATGATCAGGAAATAGTTTGTGTCGGTTGTCGGGTCAAAATCATCATTGTCTTCTAAAGCGACGACTGGGGAGAAAAAACGATGTAAATTAAAGGAATTTATTGTCAATCGCAGCTTTTTATCGCGGCTTTTTAGAATGAGCGTTTGATAGCCTCTTCGAGACACTGTTCCAAAAAGTCTATCTAACCAACGCAAGATGTTGGGAGAATACGCGAAATCACGGTTTGTTTCTCTTCTTTCGCATCTCCTGAGGGTTATCACGCCGGTGCGCGAATAGAAAGCGCGGTCTGTTGTCTCAACGAGAGGGAGCGTGATATATCTGTTAAGAAAAATGCAAAATCTGAGTTAATTAATTCTTGCTTTAAACATTTATGTCATCGTTACGATTCAGTGGATTCTTGTAATTTTCATCCCAAGATTTTAAAAGGCGCCAGTTACGCCAGCTACGCCAGTTAGCACTTGTACGAAAGCCAATGATCAGAGTTCCCAAAGAGAGAAGTTTCCAATTGCCAAGAATAACAGTTTTTAGCCGGTGCAGAGTATTGCGATTGTTCTGATCTATCACTTTTTGGTGCCCTTTCAGTCGAGAGGCAAATTTACATTTCGTCTAGCCAGTGTATTTGTAGTTCTAAGAAATACTACAAAATTTTGAGTGGCAACCCTCGGCCACCACAGTTGTGAGTTTATTGGATGGATAAGCTTTTCAACAGCGTAGCAAAATCGTTTTTTTCTACTTAGACCAATTTGCAATTTTCTTATTAAAAAATAATTAATGACCTCACAGCTTCTCGTCAGAGAACTATAAAATTGATTTATTGCCACTAAAATAGTGATTATGCATAGGAATGATAATTACTTTTGCAATTAGCAGATTCAAATAAGTGACTCCTGTTGAGTAGTGTGCATTAACGCCTAAGGGTACTTAATATAAATGCTTCAGACTTTCGAAACTTCTTGTTTTCGGTGATGTATGTGCCTTTGTCAGCAGTTAACTTTGTGTTTAAAATAGATAGTGAGAATGTCTAACTGATATCTGGGAGGTACCGAGTGAAACGTTAGTTGTCGAAGGGCTATAAATTTTACAGTCAACGTCGAAGAGCAAGATGTTTATAATCAACCAACATCAACCCAGGAATCACAAATTGTGCGACATTGGATAACATCGTAGGAGCTGCAAACGCACTTGAGCGTGCTAATTATATACGCTTTCGATCCTTTACTCTTAAAAATAGAAAATGACAAGAATTATAAGGGGACTATGAGAGGAAGGAAGTTATGTAACTTTAAAAACATTCTTCGAAGAGTCTAACACTTGGTTGTGAGAGATATTTGGATGAGTTTATTAGATGGATAAGCTTTTCAACAGGGTAGCAAAATCCTTTTTTCTTCTCAGACCAATTTGCAATTTTTATTATTTTAAAAAAGATTATGATCTCAAACCTTCCTGTCAGAGAATTATTTGGATAAAATTGATTTATGCCCACTAAAAACAGTGATTATACATACGAATGTTAATTACTTTTGTAATTAGCTGATCGAAACCAGTGACTGCTTTTATGCAATGTGCATTTACGCCTACTCGTATATAAAATTAGTGCTTCAGAGTTTCGAAACTTCTTGTTTTCGGTGATGTATGTGCCTTTGTCAGCAGTTAACTTTGTGTTACAAACAGAAAGTGAGAATGTGGAACCGATAACTGGGAGGTACGGAGTAAAATGTTAGTTGTCGAAGGGCTACTAATTCTTTTACAGTCAACTTTGAAGAGCAAGATGTTTATAATCAATCATATTTTCAAGTTAATATCAACCCTAGAATCACAAATTGTGCAACATTGGATAACATCGTAGGAGCTACAAACGCAATTGAGCGTGCTAATTATATACGCTTTCGATCCTTTACTATCAAAAATAGAAAATGACAAGAATTACAAGAGGACTATGAGAGGAAGGAAGTTATGTAACTTTAAAAGCATTCTTCGAAGAGATCGATACTCGGTTTTGAGAGATATTTGAGTGAGTTTATTGGATGGATAACCTTTTCAAAATCGTTGTTTGTACTTACACCAATTTGCAATTTTTCTTATTTAAAAAATAATGACCTCACAGCTTCTTGTCAGAGAAATATTTCTATGTATAGTAAAATTTACATTCCATATAGTGAAAATAATGGTTATATTTGGCCAATACTGTAATTATATCCGCTTTCGATCCTTTATTGTTAAAAATAGAAAATGACAAGAATTACAAGAGGATTATAAGAAGAAAGAAGTTGTGCAACTTTAAAAACATTCTTCAAAGAGGTCGGTACTTGGTTGTGGGAGATATTTGGGTGAGTTTATTTGATGGATAAGCTTTTCAACAGCGTAGAAATGTTATTTTTCTTCTTACTTCAGAGAGAACAATTTGCAGTTTTTTTATTTAAAAAAATTATGACCTCACAGCCTCCTGTCAGAGAAATATTAGGATGAAACTGATTTATTCCTACTGAAAACAGTGATTATACATGCGAATGTTAAAAATTTACCGGAGAAACATGCCTCGCAACGTAAGCCTTGTCGCTTTTGAACAACGGATAACGGTTTTGAACAACGGATAACGGTTTTGAATAAGTCGTTATCGGAATATTATAATTTGCTTTCCTAGCAAACCGCTCTGGCCACGGTAACGATGTTCACTAGTGTGATACAAGTCATCTTGGTCTTGTGGGTTGTAACACCATCTGAGAGTGACGTTTGCAGCCAAAACATCTGTCAATGTACCAAGTTCGGCAGGACTCAGCTAATAGTAAAATGTCGAGTTCATGGATACATATCAGCCGGAATCCCAAGCAATACAGTAGAGCTGTAAGTGAAAGAGCTAATAGTTTGTAGACACATCCTAGACTTGCTAAGGAGTCTTGGTCAGAGCTATAAGAAAAAAAAACCAAAAGCAAAGATGAGTTCTGAACAAACAAGCAAAAAAGGAAAAACAACCACACGATTTAAAATTAACCATAAGAAAGTCATAAGGCTATAAAGATTCAAAATTTGAAGGCTAGGTGTCAATTTAAACTAAAATTCTTTTAATTTAGATAGGCCCTTATTTAATCCTTCTTGACCTCATCTCCTCTAGAATTCAAATTTATGTTCATTACCATTTTTACTTACAGTTTAATTTTTACCCAGGAATCTTTCAAGTTGTTCGTTGAGCTCAATAACAGAAGACACATTCAGGAATCTGACTGTTTTAGAGAAGTTGTAAGTTGTAAATGAAAGTGAATTTAAAAAAAAATGTGAGTTATTCAGAAATGTAAAAGAATATAGTGTTTGTTAATGAGAAATTGGTATTGGATCGACAAGATTTCTCTTACAGCGAAGCACTTTATCGTTTTATAAGTTAATAGACAAAAAAAGGTAAAAACAAGTCCATTTGACGGAAGTAAATTTGTAGATTAATTAGCCAAGCTTATTGTGTCTGTATGTGAAGATAGTTTGACGGCTGATCAGACAATTCGCACAGTCCAGCCAAACCTCATTCAACTAAAGGAAACAGTGGTCAATATACTGCATTTATCTGGCATATTCAGAAGAAAAATTTAACAAGGTTGCAAAAAAGTTTGATAATGGTCTTGAGATTTCCACGGGTCGCCTAACAAACGCGAATTAATCAAAGAGTTAACCATTCACAACATCAAGAACAACAACGAAGGTCGTAAGCTGTCTGAAGATATCGCGGACGAACGTGTGTGTAGTTGTAAGAACTTCGTTCCCAGGTTGCAGACTTCGTCAATTCTTCATTCTTCCCCACCTCCCAACCCCCCGAACTGGTCTTTCAATCCATTGAAGATACTCTTCTACAGCCAGTGCTGAAGAGTTTTTATTCAGTGTAACGTAGGGTTGGAAAATAAACTAATAGGAGCTCCGCTTTTAGGCTTGGCTAAATCTATATACTATTTGAGTACTCATTGTTGGTTCAATAGTTAAATTATTATTTATGAGCTGGTAAATTTCGACCGTATTAGCTGATCATTAGGATACTAACATCCTCCTTCTAATGGTAAGTAAAACAGGAAAGGGCAAGTAATCTTATGTAAGGGGAACGTTTGGCTTATGGAAAATTTTATGCTTAATCTTCCGAGAATCAATCAATTTTTTTTCTATGAACTCTTTCTATTTTTCTAGGGACTTATCAAATAATTCCCTGCGACACATTCCTCAAAACACTTTCCGGAATATGGTGAAACTTCAAGTAATGTAAGGAAATTCCCAATAATTTAATTTAAACAGTTTGCAAAATGTGGTACGAAAAACACGAGTGAAAAAGTATTTCCCATCTTTTTTCCATTGTCATCTTATTGGGCTGATGAAAATCACTATCCTTGTAGAGTTTACAAGTATTTTTATTTATTTCGACATTCGTTAACTTTATTATGATAAGCAACTATTCACCTAAGAGTTAACCTAAGGGTAAACCATCTGATTACAAGATATATATCTGAGTACCCATTGTTGGTTCAATAGTTATATTATTATTTATGTGCTGGTAAATTTCGACCGTATTAGCTGATCATAAAGATACTAACGTCCTCCCTCTAATGATAAGTAAAACAGGAAAGGGCAAGTAATCTTCTGTAAGGGGAAGCTTTTGTATATGGAAAATTTTAAGCTTAATCTTCCGAGAATCAAACAATTTTTTTTTTCCATGAACTCTCTATCTCTATTTCTAGGAACTTATCAAATAATTTCCTTCAGCACATTCCTCAAAACACTTTCTGGAATATGGAGAAACTTCAAATAATGTAAGGAAATTCCCAATGATTTAATCTTGACAGTTTGCAAAACGTGGTTGGAAAAACACGAGTGGAATAGTATTTCCCATCATTTTTTCCATTGTCATCTTGTTAGGTTTATGAAAATCACTATCCTTGTAGAGTTTACAACTATTTTATTTATTTCGACTTTCCTTAGCTATATTATGATAAACAAATATTCACCTAAGAGTTAACGTAAGAGTTAACCATCTGATTTCAAGTTATACCTGAGTACTCATTGTTGATTCAATAATTAAATTATTCTCTATGTGCTGGTAAATTTCGACCGTATTAGCTGATCATTAGGATACTAGCATCCTCCCTCTAATGATAAGTAAAACAGGAAAGGGCAAGTAATCTTCTGTAAGGGGAAGGTTTGGCTTATGGAAAATTTTATGCCTAATCTTTCGAGAATCAATTTTTTTTCCATGAACGCTTTCTCTTTTTCTAGGGACCTATCCAGTAATTCCCTGCGATACATTGCTCAAAACACTTTCCGGAATATGGAGAAACTTCAAGTAATGTAAGGAAATTCCCAATGATTTAATTTAAACAGTTTGCAAAATGTGGTTAGAAAAAAACGAGTGGAAAAGTATTTCCTATCATTTTTCCATTGTCATCTTATTGGGCTGATGAAAATCACTATCCTTGTAGAGTTTACAAGTATTTTTATTTATTTCGACTTTCGTTAGCTTTATCATGATAAACAACTATTCATCTAAGTGGGGGTGGCTAGTGGTGGATATTTACCGAGCCGTGAAGAGGCGAGGTAAATATCTCTTCTCAAAGCTGTTTGCTACAGAATCAAAGTACTTCCAGGTTTACTATTAAAATATTGCTTTCAGCTTGTATTCTCCACACATTGTGAATAAAATGATGGTGAGCCGTTTACATGAGATAGATATATGGATGTATGAAACATCGTAGTATAAATGAAGCTGCGTGATTGATTTTAGATATTGTATTTGTTTAGGAAAATCAGTGACAACTTACTATCAGTTGCTGATGTGAAGTTCATTCTCGAAGGATTAACACGGCTTCACAAACTATAAGTGTCACCTTTTTAGATGATTTAAAAATCACAAAAAAACTATTTTCGAATGCTTTCAGCAGATGATCGTTGGAGATATTCGCTAAATACTCGTTCATCACAGTTCACATCAATAGTTCATCACAGTTTATATGAATTAAAATTTCGCACCTAATATCGGCCTATATGGAATCAAAGATAGTTAAAACTCGTTTAAAACGATTTTCTTTTACAGATACCTTGATGGAAATCCTCTTGGACCCTCTCTGCCAGCAGACATCTTCGCTGGACTTGAAAATTTGACACATCTGTAAGTCCAGCGGCTCCTCAAATCACCGACTAGTAAGAAGTATCATAATGAATGTTTGTCTCACGATTTAGTGACATTCGAAGAAAAACCCTGGTTCATCTGTGCACAGTTAGTTTAATTCAGACGCCGAAGTTGATTGTTACCTCCTGAAGCATTCTACTCTGCTATAATTCGCTGTGGTACACTGTGATGTGGCAATTCTGCTGTTTTGTTTCTTGATCGTTGCCTACTTTTCTTCTGGAATTTCTGCTGAGTGCACTCTTATCTGAATCGCCCCTTATACTGTGTTTTTTTATGTTCATTACCATTTTAACTTACAGTTTAATTTTTACCCAGGAATCTTTCAAGTTGTTCATTGAGCTCAATAACAGAAGACACATTCAGGAATCTGACTGTTTTAGAGAAGTTGTAAGTTGTAAATGAAAGTGAACTAAAAAAAAAATGTGAGTTATTCAGAAATGTAAAAGAATATAGTGTCTGTTAATGAGAAATTGGTATTGGATCGACAAGATTTCTCTTACAGCGAAGCACTTTATCGTTTTATAAGTTAATAGACAAAAAAAAATGTAAAAGCAAGTCCATTTGACGGAAGTAAACTTGTAGATTAATTGGCCAAGCTTATTGTGTCTGTATGTGAAGATAGTTTGATGGCTGATCAGACAATTCGCACAGTCCAACCAAACCTCATTCAACTAAAGGAACAGTGGTCAATATACTGCATTTATCACATTCAATAGTTCATCACAGTTTATATGAATTAAAATTTCGCACCTAATATCGGCCTATATGGAATCAAAGATAGTTAAAACTCGTTTAAAACGATTTTCTTTTACAGATACCTTGATGGAAATCCGCTTGGACCCTCTCTGTCGGCAGACATCTTCGCTGGACTTAAAAATTTGACACATCTGTAAGTCCAGCGGCTCCTCAAATCACCGACTAGTAAGAAGTATCATAATGAATGTTTGTCTCACGATTTAGTGACATTCGAAGAAAAACCCTGGTTCATCTGTGCATAGTTAGTTTAATTCAGACGCCGAAGTTGATTGTTACCTCCTAAAGCATTCTACTCTGCTATAATTCGCTGTGGTACACTGTGATGTGGCAATTCTGCTGTTTTGTTTCTTGATCGTTGCCTACTTTTCTTCTGGAATTTCTGCTGAGTGCAGTCTTATCTGAATTGCCCCTTATACTGTGTTTTTTTTTAAATCGGACTCTCGGTCAATGCCTTTTTTTCCTTATCAAATGAGTGGTTTTCGCTGACGAGCAGGTGCTCCGTGGGACGTTGAAAGTTTGTGCGAGTTGAGTGTCGGCGTCAATAACAGCTGTCGAAAAGGAGTATTCGTAGAAACATTGCATCCACATCCAAAATGACCATATCGTTATACTGCTGTATTTATTAACACGATTAATCACTTCATAACTACCCTTTGATGCCATATAAGTTATGAACAGGAATAATCGTTTTCACTAAAGACTCTGTGCATTTGTTAGGTATTAGCTGCAGCCATCTTTGAGAAAACTAACTTGGATGTTAAGTTTAACAAGTTAGGAACAGTTAGGTAGGGCCCGACAAAGAAGCGTATCGAAAAATTATAAAGGAATGTTCTGCTCTGTCTGTCTAATTATGGTTATTCTGATATATCTTTAGAGCGCATTCTTCAATTAGCCAATACCATCCTTTAAGTATTTGAATAGCAGTCTCTATTAGACTTCTCCACCACACTGACTTTTTCATATTACTTTTGTAGTTCCATGCGTGCTTGCAACTTGGAAAATATCGTCAATGGAACTTTTCGGGCAATGCAATACCTACAGTCACTGTAAGTAGTATTTATCAATTTTTCGCCTGGCATGTCTTGGAGCGGGTGTGTCTGAAAATTTCCTTCCCGCATCTAAGAAACGAAAACAAAGCTTTACCGACTGCCATGTTTTTAGATTTCAAAAAAATGCACCGACCGTTCATATACATTAGCTATAAATGCGCTAGGAATTCACAATTGCACATGGGCTGATCTTTTAAAGGCAGAAATCCTTTTTGGTCTTAAGGATATTTAATTTATTTGGTAGTAACAAAGATCACTAGGAGAAGAAAATGAAAATGAGGAGGAGGCTTAAAAATATTCACATTGAGGAGTTCATCGTCGAGGTTTTAGCAAACTTGCTCAGAATTAGTAATTGCTGTTCTTTGTAATTCAATTTGCAATGTAATTCTGAGTAAGACTGAGCTCAACAAAGGGAAAGATCTGGTGCTAGGTTTTGTTGTGCGAACACTTCACTTGTTAAATCCTTGACCTCGGACCATTACAGACAGGTTTTTCTCTTCGGTGAGATCAACCTGGAATAAGCGGCGTCACATTATTGTTTGAAATTTGTCCGTTTTCAGTGATCTGTCTTCCAATAAGCTGACTCATATACACCAGGGTACAGTGGATGGACTTAAGGATAACCTTACATATTTGTAAGTACATTGGCTGTGCATTGCTGTTATTTGCCTACTGCTGGGTAGTGCGAGTTTGAAAGGAATAACATACCTCTGTTATTATGTTGGACCCACCATGATGGGAGTTTTATCGACTTTCATTTTACATAAATATGTAAAACAACACTAATGCCCCCCCCCCCCTCCTCCCCTCCCCCACCCTTCTATGCCTCCCAGAAGATATCTCAATTCTCTTTACATTTGCTTATAGGTACCTTCAAGGAAACGAGCTTGAGACGATAAGCGATGGCACTTTCAACAACTTTAGAAGATTCGAAAAATGGTAAGTGATTTTAAAACGCTTGCATGAAATAAGTAAAATGGCAAAGATTTCGGTGATTGGTGCAAATAAAGAAATATTTTGTAGTATATCATAAAAAAAAGGTCACTCGTTGCAACACGCCAATTTTATTCCAGATAACACATATGCGATTGTGACTGCTACGACCCTTGATTAATTATGACTTGTGGTGGGAAAAAATGAAAAAGAAATTGAAAATGACTGAAGAAGTAAAATTTACGAGACAAAGAGAAAGAAGGAACGTTTGCGAATTGAAGAAGTCTTATAACAACTCTTTTACATTTTTTTGTTTGGTTTCATCGTATAGCATTTTGGACAACAACAAGCTGACATCTGTACCAGATTTGAAAGGTCCTACATATATCGTTGTATTGTAAGTAGCTATTATACCAT